>NW_017307107.1:630777-660022 GCF_000935625.1 Nanorana parkeri | reverse complement strand
CTCCACGCAGGGCGCGTGGGGTGTCAGGAATGGGGGGGGGGGGGGCAGCAGTGAGCATGCTCCATAACCATAGCAGCCTTAATGCCCTTAATATTGGGAGAGAGATGGATTGCTTGAAGATAAACATGAAAGGAATTGGGTGTTCAGAGGTGAAGAGGGGGATGTAGTTTGAATGGCACTGGATTGATCCTGGCCAAGGTTTCCAAAAGACCAATGCAACGTGGAGCTGAGGGCATCTTGAGGTTAATTTTTTTAGTAGCGAGCTGGATCTTGTATCCAGGCTAGTAGACAGGGGCTGCAGTGGCAGTCAGTAGACCTTTTGTACCTGGAGGTAGAATCAGAAAGTCAAATTTATACCTGGGAACAAATTTTATTGGAAGGGGTTTGCTTGGTGGCTACAGCAGGCACATCACTGGTTAGATGAATGGAAAGCTGGTACTTGAGGGTGCTTACCATAGAATACAAAGAATGGTGAATGGTACATGTCCTTCATGGCAGTGCCCATCCAGCCATACACTTTTATTAACAAAAGCTTGCCAACTGGCCTTGAAAAAGGCCAGAAAAAAATACAAGATTTTGCTCGCATAGACCTTAATGAGTATTGGGTGCTGTGTTCAGGGTTTGCAGGTCACTTCAATTGCTCTCCAACACACATAGCAACTGTCATTAGATAGTGGAGAGAATCAGATAAAGGCACAGAATGGACTTGAGTGACTCTGTGCTATGTGATTGCTGTGATGATCTATCACAATGATCATGAATGGAAATAATGTAGCACTGTTTACATTTATGGGCCCTCCCCTTCCTCTTTTGATTTACTGAATAAATCCATTCTCC
Source organism: Nanorana parkeri (assembly GCF_000935625.1). Classification (NCBI taxonomy): domain Eukaryota; kingdom Metazoa; phylum Chordata; class Amphibia; order Anura; family Dicroglossidae; genus Nanorana; species Nanorana parkeri. Next base: position 659,185 of record NW_017307107.1, on the reverse strand, counting down.
AGCTCTGCAGAGAGGAAGGCTGCAATCAAAGGTGGTGGTGGTGATTATTTTGGAGGGATTTAAAGTGTCACTGGCCATCAATGATGGGGGGTTGAGAGGGTTCTAAAATGCAATTGACCACTAAATATTTGTGGGATAGTTTAGGGGTTAAAGTGTTTTGGTTTTATCCATGACTTCTTGTCATTGCACACAATGCCACTTCAGTGAAATGCAAATTCAACCTTTTTAGTCAAACTTTTCATCCTTTTAAATTTATTTCACTAAAATAACAGATCTGCACTTGGCTTCAGTGGGGAATATTTAAAGGGGTTCTAAAGCCTCCCGTTTTTTTTTGCCTATATCTACTGCTATCAAGCTGTAGATATAGGCAAACAGTTTTATTTTAAAATCGCTAAAACAGCGGTTTAAACTTACCTTTTTTTCTTTGTGCGCTCCCACGCCGAGAATCAGGAACTGCTCGTATGGTCGCAAAGGATCTTGGGGCGGGCGCATGCGCAGTTCCAATTCTCGGCCGGGAGACGAGCAGAGACACAAGGTAAGTCTATGGACGCGTGGGGGAAGGAAAACAAAAATGTACTTTAATGTCACTTTAAAGGCCACCGCCTCAATGCCAGTGCAAAAAATAGCGGTAATAATTAGATCACCTTGGGGTGTACACTTTCCAGAAAGGGTCATTTTAATGGTTGTTGTACTGTCCTGACATTTTTTATTTGATGTTTTATACTAGAAAGTAAGGGAACAAAATGTTTCCTTTGTATTAAAAATAAATAAAAACCATAGTGGTTATTAAAAGAGAACTATGGGGTAAGTGTTTTTCACCATAGCTCTCTTTAGGTTCACGTGAGGACATATACCAGCCTCCTCCCATGACCCACAGCTCAGTATATCACGGCGCGTAGCTGGGACGGACCCCGACAATACTGTTGTGATCCACCCTGCTGCATGAGTGACAGCTGGCTCTGCCTATCTAGTGGCAGAGCCAACTGTGCCCTCCCATCCCCCGTTCATTCCCGCACTCGTCGCTGGAGGATCGGAGAGGGGAAGGGGGAATCCTTGTGGGGTGCGGTGACTGTCACTGCAGGGAGATGATCGCGAAGTGAGCGTATCGGCTGCATGTTTCTGCTCACTTCCCAATCAATAGAGCCGACCTGTGACAGCTTCTTTGTCACAGGTCGGCTCTAACTGAGGATTAGCGGAAATCACTCACCTAATAGTTCTCCTTTAAATAGCATGAAAAGAAAGCTCTATCTGTCCTGGAAAGTGATACACTGTTGCATGACTCATGATTTTTATTGATTAGTATTGCTTGAAATTACAAGTTTCAGAAGAAAACTGTCATTTTACCTGTGCTAAGGGTTTAAAGAAGAAATCCGGGCAAAATATATCTTAACCCTTGCAGTGTGGCCCCCACACTGCAATGGTTAAATACTCATTTTGTCTAGAGAGCGATAACAGAGATATACTCACCAGAACCGTGATCCAGGCTGGTTCCCAGACCGCTCCCATTCCGCCTACCTTTTCCTTTCCTCTGGTGATGGAATGTTCCTCGGCGTCTTCATGTCCTATACGCTGTACAGAACTTGATGACTCACAGGACCTGGAGTGTAGGGGGAGACAGGCTAAAGGGGCCTAACAGCCAGCTAGGATCGTGCCAGATGATAATAACTTTGTTATGTTAGCTCCCTAGACAAAATTAGCACTTAACCCTTCCAGTGCAGGGGTAACCCCACTGCAAGGGTTAAGATCTCTTTTGCCCAGGGTTCTTCTTTAAAGTGTACTAACAGCTGTATGGTCTCAATAAAATCTTTACCTATAGGCACCTGGGGCTTTGCTACCCAGAGTTAGCAATTTAACACTCTTTTCTGTGTATGTAGTGCTTCAGAAGTAGGAAACTTTAAGGCCCCATTCACACTGAGCGATTCGCAAATCGCGCGTTTGACACGTGATTTGCATTTTGCGCGGTAGCGCGCAAATGGTTGCATTGAGCAAACTAGAATCGCGGCAAAATCCGCTCCAAAAAGGGTCCTGCTGTAGCGACGCACGACCGGCGACAGCGACGGACAGAGCCCCATTGCCATGCATTGGAGAGCAATATTGCGCGGTAAATATCTGCGATATCGCGCGGATTACCACGCGATAAATCGCTCAGTGTGAATGGGGCCTAAGTGTTTTTCCACTTTTTCAGCTAAATTGGGATAACACCCATTTTATATTTGTTACATGCTTCTCCTTCATATAGCATAACTTAAAAAAATAATGCTGCCTGCACAAAACATGTTCATTTCTAAAGGAAAAGTTGTTCTCTTTGCTGAATCTCCTTCTGGAATGCAAGGGTGAATGATTCGATGGTTAGAGTGATAGCATGATTCAAACAATAAAGAAATATACAAAAGACCATCTTTGATACAAAAGACCATCTTTGATGGTCTTTTGTATATTTATTTATTGTTTGAATTATGTTATCACTCTAACCATCGAATCATGTACTTCCGAATGGGGTATTCACAAATGGGGTGAGGAAAGACCATGCCCCCCATTTCTGAATTAACTTTAATTAATTTTTCTGAATCTTATCATTATAATCATTCAATCATGTATTATTGAAATGGGTGGCCTATAAATGGAGTGAGTTTACACTGATTAGCTGGTTGTTTTTACTTCAAGATACTGTTTTTGAATGAAATATTTTTTAAATATATTATTAAAAATACTTTTTTTACTTCCAATTGCTTGAGTTGTCATTTATGTGCCCATAAAACCCCATCTTTTCTCTTTTTTTTGCTAACAAAAATCTAGAAGCATTGTAGGTTAATGAGGGGGATCTCAGTCTGCCCCTAGTGTTTATATGGGAGCAGTCAGAGTTGGCTGTTAGCAAAAGGTAAGAAATATTTGTAAAACTTATTTTTAGGTATGCTGTGTGACTATGTACACCTAACAAACATATAGTGGGGGTTTCTCAATTTTGACTGCAAAAGTGGAAATACATGTGGACTTCCTTTCCTTCCATTTTAACAAGAATTTCAGCATACAGGATGAGAACTTTTCAGTTGATTGTCAGTACTTGTGTGGCATGAACTTTTGCTGAAGCTGTTTGAAAGATTAGCATGGTATGCATGAAAATGTGTTATTGATTCTTCACAAGAAAATGTACTGTACTCAGCTCATGCATTATTGATAAAATTGCACTCAGTTGTTTGTAACCTTTTAGTTGGCCATTCAAGGAAATTCTTTTTCTCACATAATCACCTTGATACAGTTGTGCTTGAAGATGAATTTGACCTGGATACAGCTTCCTGCTATATAAATTAGTTAGACTGGAGCTGGCAACATAATATATTTCTCTGTTCAAACCTGATTTAAATATATTTATTATTTATTAATTCCGAACTCAAGTAGAGGGTCTTTCACATGTCTTCACAGATGTACACATGTAATTCACATGCACCTTAGTATTTTATAGTATTTTATAACCACTTAATTTGTTGTGAACTGTGCAGCCCAAGCCTGCTCTCTACACAGCAGGCTTGGGCTCAAACTATTGAGCAATGCAAGTGCCTGGAAGTGACAAGGAAAAAAAAAAAGAAATCCACTGAACAAATTAACTTTTCTTTATCAAGCCCTGCAATAATAATATTTGGTACTTGAAGTGGGGTGAATATACTGTAAATATTTGGTAAGCATTGGGGAAAAAATGAGGGCCTTGTCACAATTGTCCCTTTTGATGCAGCATAAAATTAGAAATCCTATTCTTTTCTATAGGGTTGGTTAATATCTATGAGTTTCAGTTCTGTGTGGAACTCAAAGAAAAACTATATGGGCCCATTCACATCTATGTGTACGTATTACCATGCGCACTACATGAACATGGAACCATATAATTCACTCCATAAGCCTTAAAACCGATACTCCTGATGCAATAATTTTCAATGTGTTTAATATCTACTATCTGTTTACCACCTAATAATAATACATTTGGGGTAGGAAAACAGAAAAGAAAAGAGAAATAATAAAAAAACAAAATAGGGGGAAACCACTGCCATTCCTACTATGTGGGCTTATATGTGAGAAAATGGCCCTTAGTATCAACAATATATATTAAAAAAGGGAAATATTGGCACTGTTGTGTAACTTGTGGGTTGGGAAGTGCACCCCCCTAGCTTCAGTTATACCTCTTTCTGTCCTTTTCAAATATAATGCTTCTTTAAATGTTATTTTAAACTGATTTCTACATTCTGTAAATTTAGAAGGAGACATTTATTATGAGAAGTATGTACTCATTGTCAATGATTGCATAAGCACATACTCATTTTAAGCCTAACCTTCTTAAAATTATTCTCAGAGAAAACTAATAACACTGGTCAACACACTTTTTCTGGCATAAGGTATTCCAACATTTTTAAGGTAATTTTGGGGTGCTGATTCCAAATCTGGCATCAGTTTTTGTCTATCACATCAGGTTTTTGAGATATCAAATATTGCATTTTCAATAAAAACAGCAAATTTATGCTCATATACGAATAGCTATACAGTCATACATACAAGAATAAGATAAGATAAGATAAGATACTCTTCTTTCATTTTTACAGAGTGTCCTATTGGGATTGAACCATATATATTTCTGTTGTGAAGTAACACACATTTCAAACTCCTTTTACTACTGTCAATAAAAAGTCTCCATTCACTTAAATCATATGCGGGCAGTCCCATATTGAGAAAAAGCCCTTCAACATCATTACAATAAACAAGTTGATCATCTGAATGGAAGTACTTTCGCAGTGCTGCTTCTCTTTTACGATAAAAGGAGACACTAGTGCCAGGTCTGATTAGTCCTTTCTCTTGCAGCCTGGAAGCAAACAATTCAGCAGACTGCTTTGGCAAATACAAATCTCTTACAAGATCATTCAATTCAGGCTAAACAGAGAAATGTTATCACAATCTGCATTAGATGGTGTATATTCGATCTGAGCATCATCATCATCTGTAGAAGCAGGTAAACTGAGGGATTCAACATCAATCTCTGGTAGCTCAGTAAATACAGGCACAGGTATTTCCTCACAGTGCTCAACTGGTCATCTGGCAGATGGGATATCTGGGCATTGTAAGTGTTGTTTGTTTATTTTTCTTATTGAAACCTTTTACATTGACAAGGCAGAAGTAGCAGTTATCCAAATGGTTTGTAGGTTCTCTCCAAACCATTGGCACACCAAACTTCAGCTTAGCATTCTTTCATTTAGACCATGATTGCAAAGTTTCAACACAGGTTTTACACACTTTGTGAGGAGCCCAATTTTTGTCTTGGTCTCCAAGTCGTACTTTAAAGTAGGCAAGATAAACCTTCTTGACAAAGGTATTGATGTTGCGCCTTTGATCCTGCAAAGTGAAGTTGCCACAGATGTAGCGGAAGATATCTGGGTCATTACTGCATTTCCTTCTTTCGGATGTTGTAGCCATTGTTAGATCACGCCCCGCAGAAGGAAAATATTAAATAAATGTGGATATCTACATCAAATGATATTATAAACACTCTATCCTAAAAATACAGCACCATATTTTAACACTAAAGCAGTCACTGACTCGCAACAACTTGCAATCATAAGTGACAAAGAGTTAATTTCGGGTAAAATCAATGAAAATGGGGTAGCATAAAAATGAGATGTGATAGAGCAAATCTGATATCGGATTTGGAATCAGCACCCTGGAATTAGTCTACAACAGCTGCAAAAGTATAGGCCAGAATTTTTTTTACATTTTTTTGTTGACCAGTGTAATTAGGCAGCTAGTTTAAACTGTTTAAATTAACATTTTTAGTTAACACACAGTTCCAAAGAACAAGTAATGTACAATAATTTTATCAAACTTGTGGTAGACCATGAACAATTTCAGCATTCCAGTTTCTCATTCATAATTTTAATTCACCTTGCTAAATCAATTCTTTATTCATGTATAATTATACAGTGCACTGTGCAACTACTATTTCCAGTAATCTTATTATCCTAGGTGGGATTAGACTTTAGTGTAATCATACTTCTGTATCATATTCCCTGTGTTCATTAGGATTAGTAAATGACAATATTTTCCCCTAAACCACTCTCCTTGTCTCAGCCATTTGATATTGGTATTGAGATCTCATATGTATTAACCTTGTATTCTCTTTGAAGTTACTCAGATGATTTTTAAAGGCTTCCAATGAGCTGATGTATCTTTTTTTTTATATTCATTTATAGACCATCATAAATTTTATATAAGGATCAGTACATAGAGCTACAGAAAGTGCCCCTTGTTATGATAAATGTGAGGAAATGCAGTCAATTGTCACTGTATATTATTATCATGTATCAGTAGATGTTTTTGTAGATTAATTAAACATATTTTAACCATTGCCTACAAAATATGTATCTTAACTATTTTTTGTTTTGGATAGAGTAGGGTATGGTTACAATCTCTGTCACATTTAAATTGATTGAAAGTATAAGGAAAAATGTACCCATTGTCATGCCCTGGACTTTGTATTTCACCCGCATCTGTGAAATATTAAATAACCTTTTACTAGACATGTGCGATTCGTTTCGTTCCGAATCGAAATTCGGACGAATTTTCGGAAATTCGGATGTATCCGAATTCCGAATTACAGACATAACGAATGCAAACAAATCCGAATTTGCATTTCCGAAATTCGGTAGCGTTAGTACGAACGTTCGTTTCGTTTTCTGTTCTTATTCGTTTCCTATTCGTTTCTTATTCATTTCGTTCGTTGGAGAAGTGACATTAGAGAAGGAGAAAAATATTTTTTTCCCCTCAAATGTCACTTTGCTGCAAACGAACGAACGAAACGAATAAGAAACGAATAAGAACAGAAAACGAAACGAACGTTCGTACTAACGCTACCGAATTTCGACCGAATCCGAATTCCGAATCCGATTTGATTTCACACCCGAATCCTGAAAAACGAAATAACACAAATCCGAATTTAAAACGAAACTAAACTAAACGAATTTTTTGGCAGTGCACATGTCTACCTTTTACTATTTAATAAACAAAAAGTATAAGGATAAATGTGCCAGAGCAATTTGACTGTGACGAGAATATGTTTTTTTCTTGTTGCATTTATTTAAAACCCAATATGTTTTGGGGTTTAAAGGGGCCCCCGTTCATTAGGGCTCTAAGAAACATTAAATGGAGAAACCCATAAGTTGCTAACTCACAAAACTTGTGACAATTTACAGATAACATATAGAAATCAGTATAGCATAAAATTATCATTAGAAAAATGGGTAGTATAGTTTCAAGTAAACATTGTAATCAAAATTTTAATTTGTGATTTAAAAAGTCTTATGAGTAGAGTAGGCAACTTATGATTTCCTCCATATATTTTTCTTCTAGCCCTGTCAACAGGGACTCATTGAAACCGCTGACTATTTTTATTGAATGCAAACCCTGATAAAAGCACGTGAGGCTGCTAGTTCAGGTGTGTAGAGTTGCAGTAATAAGTGCACATAGTTATCTTGGCTAAAAAAAGGTCATCAAAAAGAACCTCTCATGACTCTTTCAGTTTTGGTCAAGAGGAAGGCAGTTGCTAATTTTTACACACTGGGGATTATTCTTCATCCAACAAGGTCAGCAACATAATTTTTTTTTTACCAGTGGTGTAACAATAGCCACATGAGCCTATAGGGCTAAAGTCAGACCTCAGCATGTGGTCACAGATCCCAGTACAATAAGTCAGTAATAAGTCATACTGCTTTTCTAACTTAGCAGTATAGATGTATTGCCCTCTGTACTTCTGCTGCAGACTGAAAATAACCCTGCATGCCTAATGCAGTCACAAGCCCCAAAGTTTCACTTCTGTTAAAACCGTACAGGGGGATGAGGTTTGTGGTTCCATACATTTTTTTTAATGCAGCTAAAGTCTAAAGAAGTTTGTATTAAAGTTGAAGAATAAATGTGTGCAAGAGCACTAATCATTTTATCAGAATAAAATATCATTATGGTAATTGTTAATATTAGTGATACTATAACTTTTACCCCTGGCACTGCTCCTTAGTTGTGTGCTGATTATCCTGGCAGCTCTCCAGCTGCCTGTCCTTGATACATACTTCATGTTAAGATCAAAGACACATATTGGCACAATACCAGCCGCTACAGAGAGAGTTAACCAGGAGGTCCCAGGGTTTTGGTATGAGACCCCATGATTTGCAGTTACACCCCTGCATGTTGTCTTTATATAATTAAGTAATAATAACAATGGACATTGTCAGTTCTAAAAAACAATCTATCCATATTTTAAAATTCATATATTAGACAGGGGTGTAACTAGATTGCGTGACTCTGCACGATCCAAACCACCTTCCGCACAAAATGCTGCCTGAGATACTTTTTTCACACTAATCAGCGCGTTTTCCATATAGATTTAAATAGAAAAGCACTGATCAGCAGGTTTTTGTCCGTTTTTAATTGCGTTTCATCGCTTAAACGTGATCACAAATGCCCAAAAATGCCTTTTCAAAAAACGCCCTGGACACTTTACTTTAATACTGCCACACCAATGAAGACTGCGGAAAGGGGGATTTTAATTTGTAAGACCACTTTCCCCAGGTTCACTGGTGTGGCAGTAATATTTTACGTTATAATTAAACTGCCACACCAAAGAAGGATCACACAGAGCAATATAATCTATTTTCCCCAGTTTCTATGGTGTGGCAGTGAAAATACAACTTAAAATAATACTGCCATACCAGTGAATCAGGGGAAAGTGGGGTTACAAATTATAATCTCCCGTCCCCAACTTTTATTGATTGTAGCAGTGTAGAGATTATAACCTTTCGGCCATCCAATAACCTGCCATGATTCATTCAAGTGCCCACTGTGCCCCAGCAAATATGTCACATTTGCATTTGGTACACTACCTCTCTCTCTCCTTCTCCTTTTCCTCTGCTCAACCGCTTGCTCTGACATCAAAGCCAAAGTCAGAGCTGAAAGGAAGATCAGTGCATTGCTGCGCTGCAACATTGTGGCTGGACAGGAGGAGGAGGATTATGTCAGCCACGGGGGCATTGAAGGTGAGGATGACATAAGGTATGCTTCAAGAGAGGGTTTTGTGTCACCAGAAACCCAAGGAGTAGTACGTGGCTGGGAGGAGATAGTGCACGATAGTGTCATCCTCAGCGACCATGAAGACTCGGAAGGTAATGTCTCCTCCAACTTACGCTGCATGGGCTCCCTTATCCTGCAAAGCACGCTAAAGGACCCCAGGATTCGTGGTATCAAGGAGAGGGATCATTACTGGTTGGCAACCCTTCTTGATCCATGATACAAGCATAAGGTTGCAGAAATCCTCCTGCCCTCACAGAGGAAGCACAGGATGAAACAACTGGAGGACGCTCTAAAGCGAAACTTGTGTCACACCTTTCCAGGCACTGGTAGGTTACCAAGTGATGAAAGAGGTGCTTCTGAGGAAGAGCGGTGGAGAAGGGAGCCGCTTGACTGATGCCTTCCACATTTTTTTTAGTCCACGACACCCAGGGATGTTAAATTTAGGCACCCATTGCCAGCTTCTTCACCATGTGGTGCAGGACTAGCTAGGGGCAAGGGCAGACCTGGATAGCTTTCCAGCGGATGATCCACTGGCTTACTGGGTGTTGAGATTGGATCACTGGCCAGAACTTAGCCAATATGTCATGGAGCTACTAGGCTGCCCTTCATCCAGAGTGCTTTCTGAATGGACGTTCAGTGCTGCTGGAGGTTTTGTCACAGACAAAAGAGTGCGTCTGTCCACATATTCTGCAGACCGGCTGACATTTATAAAAATGAATCAGTGCTGGATCAGCAGCAGCTATCACTCCCCTGATGCTGATGTTACTGAATAGATTGGGGATCTCTGCATTCGGGAGACTTCCTAGGCTGCCTACACTGGTGTGAGATTATTATGCATTCTTCAACTTAGATTCTCAGTGTCGTGCACCACCGACTAAGACACAATTTTTCCGAACTTGCATGTGACAGATGCACATCATTTCAACATTTGATGGCAGGGTCCAACCCTGCAGTCTTCCGGAATACCTCTGGAGGGTTACGCTGTGAAGGCACTAGCTGGCACCAAAGGCCGAATATTTGGGTGCACTGACCGGTGTACCGGCTGCATATCATTTATATATTTGACCGCAGTGTCCAACCATGCACTCTTCCGGAATACCTCTGGAGTATTACGGTGTGAAGGCACTAGCTGACACCAAAGGCACAATATTTGGGTGCACTGACCCGTGTACCGGATGCATATCATTTCAATATTTGAACGCAGGGTCCAACCCTGCACTCTTCCGGAATAACTCTGGAGGGTTACGGTGTGAAAGCACTAGCTGGCACCAAAGGCACAATATTTGGGTGCACTGATCGGTGTACTGGATACATATAATTTTAATATTTGACCGCAGGGTCCAACCCTGCACTCTTCCGTAATACCTCTGGAGGGTTACGGTGTGAAGGCACTAGCTGGCACCAAAGGCCCAATATTTGGGTGCACTGACCGGTGTACCGGATGCATATCAATTCAATATTTGACTGCAGGGTTCAACCCTATACTCTTCCGGAATACCTCTGGAGGGTTACAGTGTGAAGGCACTAGCTGGCACCAAAGGCCCAATATTTGGGTGCACTAACCGGTGTACCGGATGCATATCATTTTAATATTTGACTGCAGGGTTCAACCCTATACTCTTTCGGAATACCTCTGGAGGGTTACGGTGTGAAGGCACTAGCTTTCACCAAAGGCCCAATTTTAAAAGCACCTGTTGTTACTTTCATCCAAAGCCTGCAAAAGAGGCACCATCATTTATCCAAAAAATCACTAAACTTGTTCCGAGTGTCCTCTTCATACAAGCTGCCGCCCCAAACAGTTGTTTAATAGATTAAAGGAAAACCAATTACCGTCAATTGAAATGTCATTTTTTAAATGTCACTTATTGCTGCAGCTGGTTCTATACATCCTACAGATCCACCACTTCACAGGCCAGTTATGGGGACCCCACAGGCATGATTTTTACTCTTACCCTGTAAGTCATGTAAAAATCACTGTTAAAAACGTGTTGTTTTTTTTCTTTTATAATTGATTCCTGTCCCCCAGGGCAATACCCGGACCCCCATACACCTTTTATGGCCAATAACTTGCATATAAGCCCTCTTAAAGGGGACCTTCATTTTCGAACGCTAGACCCCCATTGACTTGCATTACGTTCGAGTTCGTATTCAAACTTTTCGGCCGTCCAGGAGTTCGAATACGAACCGAACATGTGGGTCTTCGGCCCATCACTACTTGGGACCCCCAAAGAAGCTGATGAAGCAGATATCTTTTATGGTGGATAGCTGTAAATTAAGAAACAGTCTCCTTAAATTGTTAGCAGTTGAGCGAGTCAGTATAAAACCTGCCTGGTCTGGGTGTATTAATTTACCAATAACTTTAGATAATCTTTTTGCCAACACTTTAGCAATGGCTCTAATATCTGCTTTCAACAACGATATTGGTCTGCAAACTGTTGGCGCTATATAAATTCTGTATAATAATATAATAATATTGGTCTCTAAATATCTAGTATCCTTCTCAGGCTTTGGTATAACCACAATGACTGCCTCCCCCATTGACTCCTGCACTCTCCCCATCTTACTTGCTTCATTAAAGACTGTCAGGAACTTCGGGATGAGGGCATCATTGTAGTTTTTATATATTTCAGATGGTAATCCATCCGTTCCAGCTGCTTTATTATTAGGTGTTTCCCAAATAGGATTACAGAGTTCCTCTTCTGCAATAGGCGCTCCCAATTCTTCATTCTCTAATTCTGTTAATGGTGGAAGATCAACTCCCTCCAAAAACATATCGAGTTCTCAGTGTTATACGTGGACTTACTAATATACAAGACTTTATAGTAATCCTTAAATACGCTGCCAATTTCATCTGACTTCGAGGTCGAGTATTACCGGCCTACAAAAATATTATCGATGTAACTAGTTGTTCTTTGCGATTGAGCAAAATTGGCCAAGAGATGTCCAACCTTCTCTTCTTCCTCAAAATAGGGTTGTGCAAAGAAAAACCTCTTTCTCGCTGCTTTCTGCAACAGGTAACGTTTATAACGTTCCTGACTATTTACCCATTTATCCCTATTTTCAATTATCGGAGATTTAAGATAATTAATCTCTACCTGTCTCGCTACCCCGGCTAAATCAACTTCCTGAGTCCTCAACTTCTTTTTAATCTTCTTAATCTCACTATTGAGTATACCCCGTAAATAGGCCATATGGGAGTCCCATACTATATCTAAAGGTGCAGTGGATCTGTTTTTAATTAGAAATTCCTGTTGCTTTATTTTTTCATGCTCTGTAATAAAATTGAGCTAACATGGCCTTACTTTCCAAAATCCGCAGCTTGCAAGTCTATAGATGTAGCTGCTGCATTTGTTTTCTTTTTTCAATTAGGTACATTTTCTTTAAGAACAGAAAAATTCCCGTTAATCTTGCCAGAATTACAGTGTCCTTTCCCATGCACTGAACAGATATCTCAAACATTTTATCATCTTTCCCAGCAATCCTCCGTTAATTGCAAAACATTTCCTTCTTATGTAATGGAGAGGAGGAGGTGTTGGCAGCCTAAAATCTGGAGAGCAGCCTAGGGTGACAATGCTGCTCATACATATATACACGTACAGTAAGTGTTCTCACTTAAGACAGTCAGTGTGTTACTGGCATTAACAGCAAGTGAGAATAAGGGGGGAAAGCCTTAAAAAAAGGAAACTAGTGCAGTCACTGCATCTAATCATTACTTTTCCCCCACACATTTATTTATCTTCTCTGGCCCCATTTTTCTTTTCTTATTTCTTCATTTATTTTGCCCTATGCTTTTTTTAAGTTGCGTTTTCTGCAATTGTGATGATAATATTAATATTCTTTTTCAGTTGTTACCCACAGCCAAGAACTGGTTCCCTCAGGTCTAATTACAAATAAGGAACAAATGAAAGTACAAAGAGTTATTCTATTGTTATAAACTATTCTTCTATTGTGACATGATTGTTTTATTGCTTTTACTCGTAAAAAATGATTAAAAAAAGGATTATTGAATGAAAAATTAAATTAAAAAGCAACATTGCAAACAAAGGTAAATCTTAGGTTTGCTGTTGTTGAATAATCCTTAAAGGTTTTAGTCTGGTTCAAATTGTAGTTTTACAGTTAGTTAAATAATTAAAAGTGCAGTCCCCTTATTGCCACACTTGGTTGTTATTGGCTTAGTCAGTATATCCATATATATTGTACATTAGTAATTTATTATGTGCTTCATGTTGGATAGTGTTCATAATGCTGCCCTTTGATGTATGTACTTATAGAATAGCTACTGAGTGTGATAACTGCTAAGCTAAATATGAGCAGTGTGTGGATGCCCAGATTCTGGGTGAAAATGAACAACTTGCACTATTGAGAACCATCAACAACTAGAAGAAGAGCTTGATGCTCATTGGGAATGATAATCCTGTGGCCAGTGAAAAGGGTGGTGGAGATGGCCATGTCTAGAATCTAAATAGCTAATGTAGCTAAATTACCGTTAGAAAATGGGATGGGGAACAGCAGAAAAAAGACTGATTTTGTACTGACACACCCTACTAAATATGCCCACTTGTCTGATATCTAGGATGTAAATTCAAGAGGTAGCAGCGTTAAAAAAGAATAATTGGCTTCCGGTTCCGGCGCCTGATGTAGAGGACACAGAATGCAGAGCTCCCGCGCAGCTGAGGCTAATCTTTATATAAATTCTTGTTGCAGCAAACCGTAATCCGGAAAGGTTACTTGCCTGCCTTCATTGCCCAACAGAGCACCGGGAGTATGGACAAATTTCTTGCAAAACGGCGCACTGGACCCCGGGGAAAAGGAACTCCTGTCCGGAGTAAACGTCCACTGACACAGCACAAAATGGCCACCACCCCTGATCGCCAGGATGCCAGCGCCTCATCGGAGGAAGACATGCCGGCGCTGTCCGACCACAGCCTTATTGCTGCAGAAGTAGCTAAACTACTACGTCCTACTATACAGGACGCAGTGAATAAAGCGGTACACAAGAAGATACAATCCCTGCGGCAGGATCTGCTACAACAAGCCCAAAGGATCACGGAGGCGGAATCCCGTATTGCGACCTTGGAGGAAGGAGCGGACTCGTCGGCAGCGCATCTTCAATCTACTGACAAGCAGGTCCAACAGCTCCTAGACAAAGTCGATGACCTGGAGAATCGCTCGCGCCGAAACAACATACGAATAGTGGGCCTCCCAGAGTCTTACCGACCAGCGATGCTGGCGTCCATATGCGCGATTAACATACCGGACCTCCTTGGCCTAGATCCTGGATGCAAGGTGGAGCGTGCTCACCGCGTGGGGCCCCCCAACCCGGATAGGAAGGGTCCGCGCCCCGTAATAGCAAGGTACCTAGATTACACGGACCGACTGGCCGTGATGCAGGCCTTCCGCGCCAAAAAAGAGTTGTATCTGGAGGGGCATCGTCTCCTAATATTTGCGGATTACTCGGCGGAGGTTACAAGGAAACGCAAAGCGTTCAACAAAATATGCTCGCTCTTATACCAGAAAAGAATCAGATTTACTCTGGCCTATCCGGCGATACTCCGCTTCCAGACGGAAGATGGCTTACCTCACTCGTTCCAGGACCCAGAGGCTGCTTACAAGTTCATAGATCTGATGGCGCCACAGGCGGATCCAATGGCGGCTGGCCGATCTCCTACTTCGTACCGCACCACGACCCCTGCTAGAAAGACAGCGGTGCGTTTGCCAATGACCCCTACAGATTCACCTTGAATCGGACCGGATACGTCGGGGCCTTTATCTGATGACAGGTATGTCGGACTTTGACCCCTGTGAAGGCACTATTGGAGGGCGGAAAACTGTTTTTTCAGCAGCAATCTCCCCCATATATTCAGAGACCTAGGTCCACGAAGTACCTCCTTATGGAAACATTCCCAAGTCTCCTCACCCCTAGCATTACACTTCACGGGAAAGGACACTCCCCTAATCTCTAGGAATGGAGACGGTAAAATTCCCAGCAGGTGCCCAAGCGCAGCACTTCGGTTTATAGTTCCAACGACCACTATGTTAGTTATTACGCGTGCTGTTGCTTGGTACATGGTAACTAGGCCCAGGTTGCGGCCTTCCAGCACCAAGCCGTTACCACGTTTGTGACTGTGACATGGATGATATACTACAAAGACATTTACCACATGGGATTAAGCCCTTGGCTCAGCGGAAGCGACAGTACTCACTCTGTAGAGCTACAGAGGGAAAAAAGTGAAGCCTCGAGATGATCACTAACGTTCCACAATTTTTGTTTTCAGTTAATGGTTTTTACTCTTTTGTTTTGTTTCTCTCATGTTTGGCTCCAAGTTATGGTCATGTTGACCGAAAAGCTCCGATAGCAGAACATCGAGCAGGAGCCCATGTTACCCAAGGTTCATCGATAACAGAAGTCCCCATTATACGGTGCTATTTTTTTGAAAGTTCAACTTCTATTTCAATTTGGTTATGTGCGATATTACTAATGGAAGCTTACAGCCAACACAAACACTTTATTGAATACAGCGATTTAGGTAATTATACTATTGATAACAATTTAGGTAATGGTGAAGTTCAATTGTGAGTTTTTCCTTCTGCTGAACATACTGGCATGAGAGTGGTCTCCTGGAATACAAATGGTCTGAGATCCCCTTCCAAACGTATGATGGTTCTTCGCCATCTGAAAAAGATGAAACCAGACATTGTGCTATTACAGGAGACCCATTTATCACAGGAAGACACTAATAGAATGCGCAAACTGTGGGTGGGCGAGGTTATTAGCTCCCCAGCCGTGGGTAGAAGGGCTGGGGTAGCAATTTTATTCAGCAAATCCCTCATATATAGGATAGTCCATGTTGATGCGGATCAGGAGGGGAGGAAACTAATGGTAAAAATCCAGATACATGACAAAATGCTATCACTTTATAACGTTTATTTTCCGAACTCCCCTACAGCTGCCTATTTCCAAGAGATGACATCGTGGATTCTACAAGATGACAACCCGCATAAGCTCATGGGGGGCGACTTCAATTCGGTCATGGTCCTGAGCGAGGATAGGTCGGGTAAACCTAGATCCAACTTCGGAGTGGGAACCCCCGCGCCTACCTCTCTTCAGGACATGTCCATAAATGCTAACCTCGTGGATGTCTGGAGGACTCGAAATCCCATGGAACGTGAGTACACGCACTTTTCTTCCGTTCACGGTTCCTTCGCCAGACTGGACTACTTTTTGGCGACGGAGACGGTGGACTCCCATGTCATCGATACAGCTGTATACCCCATAGCCATTTCGGACCATGCACCGATCCTGGTACAGGTACAATCTTCCCTCCCTAGAGGTGACTTTTATATTTGGCGATTTCCTTCACATTTATATTCAGATGCTGCCTTTAAATCAATGCTGATAGAAGCATGGCAAGAATATGAGTCCTTTAACAGTGCACACGTGGAAACGCCCAATCTATATTGGGAAACAGCTAAGGCAGTCCTGAGAGGGAGGATAATGGCGTACGTTGCTGCTAGAAAGAGGAAAGCCAGAGCCCAATTTCTCAAAGCCAGTGCTTCCCTTCGCCAAGCCCAAATAAAATATGCGCTGCACGATACGGTAGAACACAGGGACGCTTGGCTAAAGGCGAAGCTCGAGTTTGAACGGTGGAACACTGAAACACACCTATATTACCATTCTCGCTCACAATTAATATTCCACAAATTTGGAAATAAATCAGGCAAATTGTTGGCGAACCTGGCCAGACAACGCACTCCTAGAACAAACATTTCAGCTCTATGTTCGGAGGATGGAAATATCACCTCTAATCCGAAAGTCATAAACCAGATTTTCGAGCAATATTATAGCAAATTATATTCGGCCACTCCCGCGAACATGGAATTAGGTGAACAGTTTCTGAAGTCTCTAGTAATGCCTAAGATATCAAGCGAAGATCTCTCCTATCTTAACGAGGAAATCACACTGGAGGAAATCCAGAGAGCTCTTAAAGCCACTTCTAATGGGAAATCCCCGGGCCCAGATGGCTATACAAACGAATTTTTTAAATTACTCCAGGAGGAAATCTCTCCAACTCTCCACAAGGTCTTCAACAATATATGGCAGAGAGGAGAATATTTACAAACGGGGTCAGAGGCCTATATCAAGTTGCTGCCCAAAAAAGATAAAGATCTAACGCAACCAGGCTCATACAGACCAATATCACTAATTAATGCAGACGCCAAACTGATGTCAAAAATTGTGGCCGATAGGCTGGCTAGGCTCCTACCGCACTTAATCTCCCCAGCCCAAGTAGGCTTCATTAAAGGCCGCTCAGCCGTATCTAACATACGTAAAATGCTTTCGGTACTAGAATATGCTAAAAATCATCCAAACTCTCCCCTGGCTCTGATCTCTATAGATGCTGAAAAGGCTTTTGATAGCATTCAATTTTCATGGCTATATAGAGTGTTAGACAAGATGGGGTTTACGGGGCGATTCAAGAGCTTTCTGGCAGCAATGTATGCCTCCCCCTGTGCTCGCATTTGTACACCGGGGAACTTATCCAAACAGTTTCCATTACTAATGGAGGCATCTATTCACATCTGAGACAGGCCCATATCCCCCCCCTGTCGGACTCAAATATAGCTAAGTGGCAGGACGACATTCCT
The DNA here is from genome assembly GCF_000935625.1 of Nanorana parkeri. Classification (NCBI taxonomy): domain Eukaryota; kingdom Metazoa; phylum Chordata; class Amphibia; order Anura; family Dicroglossidae; genus Nanorana; species Nanorana parkeri. The sequence continues at coordinate 641,449 of NW_017307107.1, read as the reverse complement.
ACAGAAAATATAGTCGAGAAATTGCTAGAAGGTTATAGATCTACTTGTACAGCCATGGTGAACGAACAGTGGAGAGAGACACAGTATAAAATTGTACACAGAGCATACTATGCATTCCAGATCAAAAGAAAACCAACTGTAGGCAAGGAATTCCTAGAAAGTTGCCCTAAATGTAGCTTAAAGGCGGCATCACTGTTCCACTGCCTCTGGGAATGTCCAGCGATACAGGGTTTCTGGTCTAAAGTCCTTGATTTCATTGTCGTGGTTCTAGGTAAGCGGCCACCGTCGGAAGTCCTCTTACTCCTGTTTAATTACTGGGAAGATTCATCTGACTTTAATAGACAGCACAGACACTGGGTAAATATCGCTTTGCTGGCAGCCAGGAGAGGCATTATGAGAGAATGGCTGGCTTCCAACCCTCCTACCATTCAGGGTTTACGAGCAGATCTTCTACACCTGCTTCACTTAGAAAAACTAGACGCAGAAATGCAGTTGTCTAACGACAAGAAAATCACCATATTCTACGACAGATGGATGCCGTTTATCAACCTAGTTTATATACCCACAGAAAAAGAACATTTTTTATCTCCTTTTAAGTACACTATCAACGCACTACTAGATCAGCAGAGGGATACTAGATAATTATCAATGGTCAGTATTCTCACACGTCGACAGGAATATTGTAGTGATAGTCAGATCGTAGGAATGTATCCCTTAGGGCCTAAGTCAGAGGAGGGGCGGAAGGCTCACCATACGGGCATAAAATGAGAGGAAGGGGGGCAGCACGAGGCAAAGACCAGGAACAGAAATAGTCTCCAACTCACCTAAAACCTGTATCGCGAATAATTTAAAGTGGCGGCTGATAATAATGAATGTTGAGGCCTATAAGCACTATAATAGGATGTTATAAAGGCATAATCGATGTATTATCAAAGAACTAACTAATCTTACTGTACAAGCACTGTATTTGTTATCTATCTATGAAAATAAATAAAAAAAAAAACAATTTGGGGAAAAAAAAAAGAATAATTGCCCTAGCAACAGTTTGTTTCCTTTCAGATTCTTGGACTTCTATCTATATGTTTAGTCAACTTGACAAATTTTTGAGCAGGTTTGGCAAGGACTCAAGGGTTATGATACATATTGGTACTAATGATGAAGTTAGAGAAAGTTGGAAGATACTGTGATATTTGGGGAAGTTAGCACAAATGGTGAGCGCTTAATAAACAGTCTCTAAACCATTTTAAAATAAAAAAGGACAGTGTTTTCTTTCTTCAGCAACAGAACAATTACTTTCTTCAGTAAAAACAACATAAGGTTTGCTTGTCTTTCAGTAATAGACAATATGACAATGTCTCACCGACTCAATGTTGTCACATATACTCCATGTGTCTAGTTCCAGGACTTTTAGGGTTTTTATCAGCAAAACTCCTCAGAAGTACGCTTTACCCTTTAGCAGCTTTCCACATCTCTCGTGTGACTACTACACACATCCCTCATGTGTCACTGGCTCTCTAAAGGTGCCCATACAACTTTCAATTATCTGCAGATTTTCTGTGGTCAGATGGAAAAAGTGCAACGGATTGGCCAAGGTGGAGATTACTACATCCACACAGGTAAGTGTAGATGGAGGAATATGTTGCAACTTTTCCATCTGTCCACAGAAAATCTGCAGATAATTGTAAGGTGTATGGCCAGCTTTAGCTTCCTTGGCTGTCTCCCAGATGTCTCCAGCACACACACAGCCACCTGGCTCCACTCTGGCTTCTGGGTGGAGTCCTCCTGACTCCTGAACACAATCTGTTCCTCTTCCCAGCAGGAGCCCTGAACATCTGCCAAAACCCTTTCCATAAGGGCTGTCCACAGGTGTGCAATCACTAGGTGCTGGCCACTACTAAACTATGGACCCAGAAATGGAGATATCATCTCTACCAATGCTCTGAAATCTTCCAGTTCCAGGATCCCATGCCACATCAAGAAAACCTGGGGAGAACTGCAAAGCCAGTTCTTTCCTAGCAAGATAATTTGCTTCCTGGAACTGCTCATCCTCTATTGCTGAAAGTCCTGGATTACTAAAACACCCAGTTCTACCGTGGGATAGCCACACAATACCACAATACTTAAAAATTATTTTAGGGAATTAGGAAATAAACAAGCTCTGCAAAAAGAAGGATTTGGATTTTTGGAAAACTGAGCTGATTTCTCAGTTGGCTGCAGGTTCTTTACTGGGAAGCAGTCAAATATAGGGATTTTTTTTATATAATGTAGTTTTTATATATGTGGTTTTATATGGTAGGAGGTATTTAATGCAGGGTTTTGTTATTTGGCTATCTAATGTGTTTATACACTTGTATGTACATATATGTTTTTATTTTGTTTGTTTATAATTTGGTATACTAATATGGTATATACAATATATATATTTAGAAAGCCAATTATAGGCACATAATATTTTCTAGATGACTAATGTTGAATTTAAAGTCCCAACAAATGTTAAAGTATATACTCTAGTTTAATTGTTTAGTGGCTCTAAAACATAACTTGGAAAACATAATTGTAGAAAAAAAACAGAAAAGGCTAAGCTCTTACATACTGTACATATTTTACATCTGTATTTACAGTGTCCAATGGCGGATAATTTGCTGGAAAGAGATCGCCCATTTTACCCATTTACTAAACTAACACAGAGAGGTGAACTTGTGTCTGATCTCAATAAACATGCTACCTGGCCCCGATGACCAGGGATATATCTGTGTAATTGGAATAATTGATGATATTTTTATCTTTTGGTTAGAATATAAAGGGTAGTTGTAAGAGTATATATAAACAGAACATAGGCTATAACTAGCATTGCTCCGTATTTAGTTCCTCTGTAACAGCGAAATCTCTATCAACAAGGGCATAATTGACCTACGTAGAGAATATTTTGTTGTGCCATTTGAGCAATATTGTTCAGTGTCTATTTGTAGCTTATCTGAGATTACCTCCCCATCTTCTCTCATTTCACCCTCCTATAGAGCCTACATCTATCTAGTTCATTTTTTTCTGATTTTCTCTCAGACCTGCAAGCTAGTTATTATTATTATTATTACATAGTATTTATATAGCGCCAACAGTTTGCGCAGCGCTTTACAATGTATTTACAATAATGATCTTTAACCCTTTCGCTGCCAAGGACGTACGTCGTACGGAGCTACAAAAGTGCTTCCAGCTGGCCAGCTCAGTACGTCGTCTGGAACCTTTTTATTTAGCACAGCATACTCTTTTCATTTACAGTAGTTGCAGCCCACCTTTAGCATATAGGTTGTACCATAATAAAACATTAGCCCTGTGTAGCTCAGCATTCTATGAACCCAGCACCTTCTTAAACCAAGGCTTGAGCCATCTTGCTGATTTTCCTGCATTGCACATGACATGGACATTATTCAGAGAATCAGACATGCACAGGGATAAAATGTTGGGTGATACTACAAATGTGAACATAGCTCAAATGACCTGCATGTGATGCATTTGAGCTTTAATCTTTAACTTAATTTAATTTTACTACTACCTAGTTTTAATAGTTCCTTGGGCTGTCTTTACAAGTAAAAAATGGATTTTGCCAGAAGGCAGAAGCCAGTAAAAAGTTGAATTCTATTTGTGCTAAAGCGATTTTGTTAGACATAAATATTATAGATAAGTTGTTTTAGTGGCTTGAGGGTCCACTTAAATCCAGTAAGTTGTTAACATAAACAAGCTAGAATTTTAGCTTTTAGCAGCCACTTTAAATCCACTCATCTGCATATATATTTTGAGTCCTGAGTAAAAAAAGAAAACAAATTCACCAAGAGCTATACATGTTTCATGTAGCATGTTTCTTTATGTCACCTACAACAGGAATTCCCAAAACAACACAGCAAGTGAAACATATTTTAACTGCAATAAATCACAACATGCATTGCTGGATTTTATTATAAAGGTCATATATTTCTGAAAAATTGTAAATGGAGGCTATATATCAAAATGACACACATTTGCCAAAATGCCCTTGCTTGCATCATTTACTGTATGTACCTGTTTAACCACGTGCCAGCTGTTAGTATCATAGGTGTCCTGTTAAACAGTAAAGGGGAACTGGATATACCAGTATCTCTTTACTTATGCTAAAGAAGAACACCAGGAACACATTTTATTAACCCTTGCAGTGGGGCTACCCCTGCACTGCAAGGGTTAAGTGCTCATTTGTGCCTAGGGACAAAAATAACAAAGATATACTCACCGAAGCTCCAAGCTGCTCAGCTATCACATTACTCCCTCCTGCCTGTCTCCTCCTCCACAGCAGCCTTGGAATCTTCCTCTGTGTCCTCATGTCTATGCACAGTGTATAGAATGTTATTGATTTATGAGACTTTAGACAGCTGCAGAGGAGGCGGAGAGACACTGGAAGAAGAAGAAGCCAGCTCAGATCATTGGGTGAGTATAAAACTTTTTTTAACCCAGGCACAAATGAGCACGTAACCCTTGCAGTGCAGGGGTAGCCCCACTGCAAGGGTTAAAAAAAAATCCTGGACTTCTTATTTAAGTAATATTCCAGTGTAAATTGTTGTTAGCTCTAAATTTGACCTTTATTGGTGGCCAATGGGGCCACATTTTGCATTAATCTATGCTTACACCTTCAACTCCAGTTTAAAAACCACACTCTGTAGACCTTTGCATATAGTTAAAAGTTGGCATACCAAGCAGTATTATTGTGGTAATCCTGATTGCTTTATAAAACAAAGAAAAGTATTCAGAGTTATTAATGCCTGTAAAATGGTGGGGGGAATTTAATTCCTCATTCATGGGCTTTCTCCTTTTGGAAAAAAAATAGTTCTTAGGTTTGCTTTATCCTTTTTTATCCTTCTCCAATCAGGTTTAAAATACTGTGTTTTGTATTGTTATATTTATTATTCATTGAAGTATTTAAAATTCTAAAGCCACAGCATAGGAATACATGCTATAGTTGTTGTTGATAATGCAATCAATGCTTACTTGAAAAATCCCTTTCATGGAGTGAGTGCTGCCTTCCGTCTGCCCATCACTTTCCACAACTTCCTGGATTCCCAGTGTGTTTTGTGTCATTTCTCTGCTGCTTGATGTTATGCAATATCGATTTCTTAAGACTGCATGTCCCATCATGAATTGCTTTCAGCAAGCAATTATGATATTACATTGAGTTGTTGTTGTTCAGATGGTAGGGTTAGAGTGTTAGCACAAGAAGTGCACATTAATTGTGTGAAATTGTGTCACTGCATCCTATGGGCATCTTCAATAAGTACGTTTACCAACTTCTAGATTGATATGGTTATTACTAGTGGGATAGAACTTATGAAAATTCAATATAGACATACATATTTATTTTTCATTTTTGATCATAGTTACCCTTTAAATTGTACGTAAACTTGTCAGTTCAATAACTTCAAGAGATATGGCCTCCTGGAGTATTTTCAGCCTACAAAACGTCTGGGTGTGTGGGATGTCTGCATCCCCAGCCATGTATCCTCATTCCATTTGCTGAAAGAATGGGGTCACTGGCACTCCAGTATGCTGATCGATATGCCTTTATTGACGCATGCTCAGCATCACATAACACAACGAAATGTTGTGTAATGTGATACTGAGCATGCTTCAATAAAGGTATATTGGTCAGCATACTGGAGTGCCAGTGCATGTTACTTTATGTTCAATTTGCGGCTGGTAAACTTGTAGTTGACTTATATCAGTGGGGTCCAACTTAAATGGGCCCAAAGGCCATGATTGTATCTAAAGCAATCTCATTTTTTTTCAAATAACAACTAAAAATGTCAGATGATAGCCACACGTATCATAAATCAGGAAAAGCCATGTACTGTAAATAACAGACATAACCGGCTTCCAAGAAGCTACATTTTCAGCGGCCTCTCCACCCACCTAATTACTGTCACTATATTTTTTTCTCACACCAGCCTGTTTGGAAGCAATGCACTGCCACATACATGGAAATGCAAGGCTTTCTGGGAAGTGGCATTTAGCTCAGAGCAAAGGCAGCATTAATTAACCTCCTTCATTGGTGTCAGCCCTCAAAATACCTGAACAATACCTGCATCCAGTCAGATTGTTCAAGTATTTTGACAGCCAGCGGGGCCCACTAACAAGATAATGAAGCTTGGCCCACTGGGAGATTCCTCCATCCACACAGTTCAGCGTAGATGGAGGAATCTGTTGCACTTTTTCAATCTGACCATAGAAAATCTGCAGACAATCTATACTGTACGTGTATGGCCGTGTATGTATTGTTATTGAATGATCCCAAAACACACACTAAGTTTAGCATTACATGCTTGGGGAATTGCAATCTAAAAATGGGATTTGGTTACAATTAGAAGCTGTGCTAAAAGACAAAGACTAAGCCATCAATGCCAATTGTGTATATGAATCTTACAGCGAATGTTACAAGGACACCTGGGCCAAATTAATTTCAGGAATTGATGTAAATAAGAAAGAGTCAGCATGGCACTTCATTTTGTTCTTGGTTACATGCAGTCTAACAAGATACAATTGTACCAGACTTACTTGCAGTGGGATTAATTATGAAAAAAAAAAACTATTTCAACTGTCTCACTATTCACTCTACCAGAGATTCTCATGAACTGGGGTTGCAATCTATCTATGGAGAAACAATGCAACAATAATCCTGATTTTTACCAAAATTAGATTTTGTAAGAGAATGTTCTCTATATAAACTAACTTACACCCTGCACATTGTTTTCAATGTCTGTACAAAAATGACAGATGAAAATAAAGATAATAATATATTCTCGAAGTGGGGCATCTCAAATGTCTTTCGTTGTTGCTATTTTCAATTTAGTTTTTTATTAGGTGTTCATTGGGGTAGTTAGAAAAAAAGGTAAAAAATATTTTTCTGTAGTGGGAGCAATGCTTAGGTACCACAATCTTTGAATCACTGAATTTGTTTTTTGACATTTTACATGGCATCAATCGAAATTAGCAGTAATAACAGCAGCAGTAGAGATTGTATTCCACCCACCCAACATTTTGTTCATGAAACCAAATAAATCAAGAGCGCTACTACTTTAAGTGTGATAATGACTCACGTTAGGGATGTCAACATGCCTCAGGGAAAAATCCACTGATGTCCATATTCAAACGTGGCTTGGCTGGGCCAGATGATGTGGTAAAGGGCAGGTGCCTAGAAAGACCTTAGCTGATGGTGAGAGCAGGTTCTGTCATCTGCATGGACTCAGCTGGCCAGGCTGAGCCGTTACGGCAGAAAAAAACAGAGGACATCAAGGTGTCAGGCGGCTCTGAGGACAGAGTGATCATGCAGCACTGTAAGTCCGCAAAATAGTGCCGATCAGTCACTGTGTGATGTTAACGAGGGAAACTTAGAGCAATGTGAACGAAGAGATCTCTGCAAACGGCGGCTACACGTTTCGAGGCGCAGCCTCTTTGTCAAGCCTGGATTTGTAGTATGAACATTTTGTTCAAGAGACATAGTAAGTCACATCTGATTTCACATTTTGGAAGCCTGCCTTGCATTGAATGTTGCTTAGATCTAAGAAGTGGGTGCTATTTAAAAAAAATAGGGGGGCATGTCCGGCTGGCAACGAAGATGGCCGCGCTTTAACGGAGCTCCGCTTCTCCAGCCCAATAAGCGATGGCACACAGAGCAACACAGGACCCTGCAGCAATCTCCCCACTCCCATACCGCTCCGATCCTCTGCCACCATGCCTAAACGGGGGAAACAGCGATACTCGAAGAAACTGACAGCTTTCTTCCCCGCCGCTCAGACAGAAATCCAAGATGGCTCCGGCTCCCCTGATTTACCTCACGGTTCCTCTCAGTATGACGGCCACACGAAAATGAACCGCTCAGGACGAAGACTGCCACTAGGTGGAAACCCTGCTCCACAGATAGATGAGGGTGAGTCATCTCCACCTGACTCCCCTACTACTCGTAGCCCTGCTAAATCCAAACGCTCCAGAGGAGCACAGGATCAGTCCAACACCACTATAGAGCAGCCAGCTCTCTCAAATACACCACTAGATCTGGAACACTGTCCTGCCTCCTCTCAGCCTGTATCTGCCAGTGACATGAAAACCATAGGGAATCACTGCATTTGGATCTAACCTCAATGCTAGATAAATTATCTCTCTCCATTCAACATGTACAGCACAGGGTCTCTCATATTGAAAACAGAATGGGAGAACTGTCCACTGGCCATAACACCCTAGTGGAGAGTCTCTCGGCACAGGCTGAGGAAATACACAGGATGAAAATGAAAATTGCTGACCTAGAAGATTGTTCGCGCAGGAACAATATTAAATTTAGAGGGATCCCAGAATCTGTATCCTCTCAACAACTACAACCATTCATTAAAGGCCTCCTCAAGGAACTTGTTCCTCAGGTCACAGAGGGTGACCTTGCTATGGACAGGGTTCACAGAATTGCCAAGTCTCCATCTCTACCCGACTCTGTTCCACGTGACGTATTAGCCCGCATACACTTCTTTCGCACAAAAGAAGCGGTGATGGCTGCTGGCAGATCTAAACCTACCCTGTCAGCCACTTACACTGGTATTTCTCTATTTGCGGATCTCTCTCAAGCTACCATACAAAACCGCCGCAAGCTGATCCCCCTAACCACTATTCTGCGGCAACACAATGTCCTCTACAAATGGGGATTTCCAACAAAGTTACTGATCACTCACCGTGGAAAATCGTTTTCAGTCGCCTCAGTCGATTCAGGCTTTCGCTTACCACAAGAATGGCGTCTACTACCTCCTGCTTCTCCACCGCGGTACTCCTCCACCCTTCAACCATCCTCAACAGATTGGACCTGAACCATGATGGCAGCTGGATCCAGTGAGGGTCCTCTCATCTGACCTTCTATATGGGCTCGGATAGCAGCTCCAACCACATTTTTGTTTGGATTCATCCACTCCTTTTGTCCTGCATTACTGCATGACAAGTTCCAAGTTCTCTGACCGTTTTTCCCCACATCATCAGCAATCATTGCTGACCATGTTTCCGCCTTTTTTGCGGAATTTTTTTAAAATAAAATTTCTCTTGTTCCCATTGTTGCTTTCCTTCTCCCCGTTTTCCACTTGCTTTTTCACATTTCAACATCACCAGTTGTGCCTCATGTCTACACACCTCTACCGGACATTACCATTCCTCTTCATCAAGAAAATACTCCCACCTACACTTCTCTGATGTGACTCCCACCATTGCAGACATTCCACAGTTAGTCCTCCGACTGTCCTCCTCGTCCACTATTGAAACATGCCTCTTCAGTTAACCTCCATTAATGCTAAAGGACTGAATAGTCCTTAAAAACGCTCAGCCCTCCTCCGCGAGGCAAAATCGCTCAAGACTGATGTTCTTTTACACCAAGAAACTCGTTTTTCCACCACCAAACCACCGAAAATTAATTTCAAGGACTTTCCCCATGTATTCCTATCTTCATCAGAAAAGAAGAAAGCTGGAGTCCTTGTTGCAATCCACTCATCAGTCTCCTTCCAACTGACTGACTGTATTTCAGATCCATTGGGTAGATATGTAATTCTTGTATGTATATTAAATAACACGCCTTACACCATTGTTAACTTGTATTCCCCAAATGTGGGGCACACCAAATTTCTGCGTAAACTCTTCCGCCTCCTTATGACTCATCGCCAGGGTATTTTACTAGTTGGCGGAGACTTCAATGCGATCACTGACCCTCTTGTGGATTCCACCGCAGTGAATACCCGCTCACATCAATCCCTAGGTAAACTTTTTCATAACTTTGGTCTGCTCGACATCTGGAGATGTCAACACGGTAGCGAAAGGGACTATACCTTTTTCTCCTATGCCCACCATTTCTATTCAAGGATACATATGTTTTTAACTGATCTCAAATCACTACCAGCATTGATCTCTTCCACTATTGAAACGATCTCATGGTCCGACCATGCCCCTATAACGATCAGTGTCGAGGACCATCTCCGAAAGAGCTCTACTTATATATGGAGACTAAATACCTTTCTTCTATCCCATCCAGAGATCTCCTCACAGATGCTAGATGCTTAAAAAAGATTTTTTTTTTATTTCAATGATCTTCCCGACACTGATCGCTACACATTATGGAATGCTCATAAAGCATATATCAGAGGTGTTATGATCAAGGTAAGTGCCTACATGAAAAAAACGATCATCTGAAATTGCACAATTACTGATTTCAATTACTAACAGAAGAGCTCAATAAAAGGTCTCCTTCCCATCAATTATCTGCCACCCTTCTAGAATTGCGACAAAAACTGCGACTGCTCCTACTCCACAAATATGAATACTCTTTAAAACGCATTAAAGCAGACTCCTATGCCCTTGACAACAAAGCCAGTTCCTTTCTAGCTACCCCCACAACCCGCTCCCACAACTCCAGATTGACTCACCTCATTGACCCAGCCACTGGGACCAAAACCACCCATCCTATGCAGATGGCTGCTATTTTTAAACAATACTATCAATCTCTATACAATCTCCGTGATGACCCCACTACTCACCAGCCCACTACCACACAAATTAATTCATTTCTGAGCTCTGTCCACCTTCCACTCCTTACGACAGAACAAACATCAGACTTATCAACCCCTATAACGACTCATGAGAT
>NW_017307107.1:610140-630682 GCF_000935625.1 Nanorana parkeri | reverse complement strand
AACCCGCTCCCACAACTCCAGATTGACTCACCTCATTGACCCAGCCACTGGGACCAAAACCACCCATCCTATGCAGATGGCTGCTATTTTTAAACAATACTATCAATCTCTATACAATCTCCGGGATGACCCCACTACTCACCAGCCCACTACCACACAAATTAATTCATTTCTGAGCTCTGTCCACCTTCCACTCCTTACGACAGAACAAACATCAGACTTATCAACCCCTATAACGACTCATGAGATCATTCTAGCCGTTGATTCCCTCCCCTCACACAAATCCGCAGGACCCGATGGTTATCCTAATGAATACTATAAGAGCTTCAAACACACGTTAGCGCCATACCTCTGTGAGGTCTTCAATCGGACCATGACTCTAGGCACATTCCCACAAGAAATGCTTCAGGGAACTATAGTGACCATTCCTAAACCAGGTAAAGACCCCTCACTCCCCAGTAACCACAGGCCGATATCACTTCTAAATACCAACGTCAAAATCTACGCAAATATACTCTCTAATAGACTCCTACACATCCTCCCACAATTGATCAGCCCTGATCAGGTGGGCTTTGTCCATGGCCGTCAGGCCCCTGATGGCACACAACACTTACTGAATATCTTAAAACATGTAGAACTCAACAAGGTTCCTTCCCTCTTTCTCGCTTCGGACACCGAAAAGGCATTTGATAGGATAAATTGGGAGAGCAGTTTTACAAAAATTTGGTTTTGTAGGCCCTATCATGAATGCCATCATGGCTCTATACTCTACGCCTAATGCAAAAGTACTCTCCTCAGGGTTCCTATCTGACGAACTCCTGATCACTAACGGCACTCGTCAAGGATGCCCCCTTTCACCCATTATATTTGTCCTCATAATGCTGCTAGCAAATTTTATACGCAATCACCCCTGCATTCATAGAATCAAAGTAGGCCCCACTAACAACAAGATAGGCCTCTTTGCCGACGATATTGTCCTTATTCTCTCACGTCCTCTATCATCCCTTTCAGCTGTATAACACCTCCTGGGACAATTTAGCAAAGTCTCCTACTGCAAGGTGAATAACACGAAGTCCCACCTCCTAGGCCTCAATATACCTCCCAGCTTAAAAGATTTGTTGAAAGCCACATTTCCCTATTCCTGGGGCGGACACATCCCTTACATACTTAGGCATCCAACTACCCTCATCGACATCAAAAATATACGAATATAACTACAAACCGCTCCTCCAATTAATACCTAAAGAGCTAACCTATCTCTCCAAATTCTACCTCACAGTATGTGGGAGAGTAGCAGCGTTTAAAATGCTGCTCCTTCCTAAATTACTCTACATATTTAGAACCCTTCCCATAACCCCTCCTACCTCTTTCTTTACTCACCTCCAAAAAATACTCCTCAGTTTCATATGGAACAATAAGACACCTAGATGTTCTTCTCACATCCTCTATAAACATAAATGTATGGGGGGCCTCGCTCTCCCCAACATTGCTAAATACCATGCGGCCACAATCTTAGCCCAAGTACAACATTGGTGTCAAAACCCTCGAGACAAATTGTGGGCCCAAATGGAACTTTCTTTACTACCTCACACCTCCATTGTTATTCTCCTGTTATCACTTAAAGTATCTCCAATCCCTCTTTCCACGCCGTTCCCTACAATACAAGCCACACTTTCCACTTGGCATGCTTTGCCTACATCCTATCCATGTACCAAATCCTCCCATACGTTTCTCACTCCGCTCAGTATCATAGAACACTGCATCCCTCACCTAAACTTGGTGCACTGGAGAACTTCGGGTATTTCTCACATTCAGGACCTTTATACCCAGAGTACTTTTAAATCTATGCACACCTTATGTGAACAATACAATCTTCCACACAGTGAATCATACCGATACTTGCAAGTATGTAATTTCCTGCATTTGCATCCGTTACCGCTATCTATCCCTGTGGATGCTAACCTCCACAAATTCCTATTCAGCTCCACCCCCATAAAAAGAGGAATCTCTTTATTTTATGCCCTTTTGAGTCTCTATCATTATTTTTGGAAAACACCTCCCATGCTAAAATGGGAACAAGAACTTGGATGCTCTTTTTCAGACGCACAGTGGAGACTAGCACTCCAAACATCATATAAAGCTTCCCGCTGCTCTAATCATTGGGAACTCCTTCAAAAAAATGTCCACAGGTGGTACCATACCCAATACAAATTATCAAAATTCTCCACTTCTAATTCCCCACTATGTTGGAGACTTTGTGGTTGTATTGGCTCCTTATCCCACATTTTCTGGCACTGTAGGTCCCTACGTGTGTTCTAGAATTGAGTTTTCCGAATCATCTCGCATTTTGCACCTTCACCTGTCCCACCATGTATAGAACTTGCTATATTACATATTAACATTGAGAATTTCCCACCCGAAACCCGTACTATTATAGTACATATTCTCTATGCAGCCGAACTATTGATCACCCGCAAATGGTCACAGCCAACTCCCCCTAACATCATTGACCTGATTTCTTTGATTAATACCCAATACTCATATGAAAAAATGTTTGCTTTAAAAAACAACTCATACCCTACGTTCTACTCCGCATGGAAAAAAATGGATTATACATAAATATTGTATTGTCTGATTTCTCTTGTTCTCTACTGCATAACTGGTTTAAACCACACTTCCCCTCTTTTCTTTTCCCCCTTTCTTTCCAACCTTCCGCCATTCTTCCCTTACCTTCCCGCTTGCACTCTTTCTCACTAACAAAAATATATACTATGATATTTTCATGACACAACTTATTGTGCCTCGACTGTTGACTTGCATACTTAATGTTTCTACATTCATAAGTTGTCTAGGCTAAACACATTTTGTATGTAATTTGCTTTGTCTGCAAACTTTGACTTTAATAAAGAAATATTGAAAGTAAAAAAAAAAAATAGAAAAATTTTTTTATTTAAAAGTGCTGAATTTGTATAAAAAAATTTAGGTTTTGCGCTATAATGGATAAAAAATACAAAGCTCCAAAGCAGGAAATACTTTAAAATACACATTCACGAACTCAAACCAGGGAATAGTTTGCATATTGTGCAAAGGAAATAAGTGAATGCTGATCAAATATCAGAACAAATCTACATTTACTGATAGATTAAGTAAATTACAAAAAAGAGACATGTGGATATCACAAGAACTCAATTTTGAAAATGAAAAAAATTGCTTTAAAAAAATACAAAATCAGAAAGAACGCATTTGGAAATTTAAGGGTTACAAGGAATGTTTTAGGAAATGAAAGAATTCAATGAGAGCTGCTAAAATAGCATATAAGAAAAACAATTATCACAGAAAGCAAGAAACCCCCAAAAAAGTTTTATAAAGATAACAACAGTAAAACGGTAAGGACAGAACAAGTAGGCCCTTTAAAGGATGTATTGAGACACCAATAACATGGATAAGGCTAACGTGCTAAAAAAAATGTTTTTTTTTTGGTCTGGAACAAATTAAAAAAGCTAAATATGAACAAGGTCAGCAAGCATGTGATACAGGCAGTTGCCTGTGTGTGCTGACTGCAGCTGGGCTGGCTGCTGCAATGTAATAAAACTCTGATAGCAATACTGAGGCAGCCAGCACCGCTACTCCTCCACTCAGAGATCAGAGGCATGTTGGTCATCAGAAGGATCCCTGCCATTATCAGGAGATGCAACACAGAAGTTATTAGGCACCACCTGCTAAAAGTACTGCATTCTCGACTTCCCCTGGAATGGCCACAGTAGTTCAGTTATTTTACCCTTCTATTGGGCATCCAATAGCTGCTGCAAAGCCAGCAATTTTGCAAAGCTAACATTGAGATACTGGGCAAGGGGGTGATTTGTGGACATTTTATTCTTCTGCTGTAACAGCTGCAGAAGAAACACCTGCCTTGGGAATGCTGCTGCTGGAGATTATATAGTAGGTGTAGAAAAATGTTGCAGAACTTCAAGCCTTCACTTGAGCCTACTTAACATGGCCCCATGATCTTCTAACCTGTTTAACGTGACATATTCTAAGCCTCTGAAACCTCTTATGGGACTTTCCTCCCTGCCACTAGAGGCCACAGATGTTGTGGCAGATGCAGCAGGAGAAACTTGTGGAGGGGGTATGAAGAAGGTGAGGAACATGAAGGAATTTGGGCCTTTTGCTTCTGATTTGTGTCACTAAGGTGCTGCTCCAACTGATCTCTGTGGTGCAAAAGCATGTGTTTTCTCATGCATGTGATATCCAAATGGCTAGTACCTTTACCACAACTGATTTGCTGCAGGCAGTGGCTATAGACCACAATGGTGGTATTGTCAACGGATACAATAAAAAAGCACACACAGAATCCTGTGGCCTGGCCCTGGAAATAGCAGTGGTTCTCTGGAGCTCACTTGCCACTCTCAGATAGAAAAGACAGATATGCTGTGTCTCTGAGGTCCATAGTCAGTAGGAACGAGGCTAGCCTCCAAGCTCCTCCAACTGCTCCAGTGACGGTTCAGTCCGTCACACTTCTCCTCTTCCAACAGTAGACTAACCAGGTACAAGACCCACAACTGGTCTGGACCTGTGTTAGTCAGACAAGACAAACTCACATGTCCGGTATCTGGTTTCATGTAAACAAACTGCCTCTGGGGGTTGTTGAGGGCTCCTATGTCTCCCGGCACCTTGGTCTGCCGCTGGGGGGTGCACAGTGCTGCTGCTTCTCTGTGTACGTTGGCTTGTAGAGAAGGAGAGGGGTCGACTACCTCCTCTCCCTGGACCAACAACTGTCGCTGGGGAGTCCGCAATGCTGCAGCTTCTCCCTGCCCTTTGGCCCCCCGCCGGGGAGTGAGACCGGCTGTCTCCCCTCCCTGCCCCCTTGCCTGCCACTGGGGAGTGCGTATATCTCCCACTTCTCCTGGCACCTCAGCCTGTTGCTGGGGTTTGAGACCAGGTGTTTCCCCACCTCAACCCTTGGCCTGTTGCTGGGGAGTGAGACCGGCCGTCTTCCCTCCCTGGAGCAAAAATGGCTCCCTTTTCTTTTGGCCCCTTGGCCTGCCATTGGGGAGTGAGATGGACTATCCCCCCTTCCGGCACCTTGGTATCCACCTTTTTCCAGGTGCTCCATCTGCTGTTTGGGGACATAGATCGGCTACCTCCTCTCCCTGAATCTCCACCTGCCACTGGGGAGAGAGGCCAGCTGCCTCCTCTCCCTAGAAGACAATCTGCAGCTGCAGAGAGAGGTCGTCCGCCTCCTCACCCTGGAATTACGGGGCTGTACCAGGTGCTGGGCAGAGGCTTGTGGCCCTCTGCCCTGTTGCCAGCACCTCACCTGGAGACTCAGCAAGCTGCACAACCTCCACAGAAAAGTCCATTAAATCCACACTCTCTGGGGATGTGTTTTCCACTGGGTCTGAGACACTCTGCTGGATGCATCCTAGCAGCTCCTTGTATTCCTTTCCCAGTAGGCATTCTTGTTTCACTACGTACTCCAAATCAGCTCTCAGCTCTGAAACCCCCTCCAAACCAAGCAAGTCTTCCCAGTATGCAGAAAGGTCCTCCAGGGCAGAGTCCCCATCATCCTCTAATTCAAACATATCCACCAGGGTGTCCCACAACAATCCAGGTTCATCAAAGTCGTAGTCCTCTGGATATTCAGCTGTAAATCCTGACTGAGTTTGTTCTGCATACCGATGCAGAGCCCGATACCATTCATCCAGCTTTTACCTCCCGCTAAACCAACTTGTGCAAATCAGCCACCCAATGCTCCTGAGGCTGCTCTCCCAGGATAGCCATTCGTAGGGCCATCTGATCCCGGACCCTTTGTTCTGGAAATGGATGAAACTGGCCCTGGTGTGCCTCGGTAATATTCCATATAGCTGTCTGTGAAGTCTGCCTGAGAGTAAAGTAGTCTTCCATAGACAGACCCTTTTCTCCCTCTGGACAGATGATCTGCAACCATTTTGAGTACTAGACTGCCAGGGTCATGGCTGCTTCGCTCCTTTAGTTACTTGTCAGCCATCTGAGAAATGGATTCTGTTGGTGGTTTCGACTGCTCTGTAGGGAGGAAGCAGATCCCACCGCTTGCCACCAATGCTTGATGCACCACCTGGTACCCCGACTGGGAGCCTCCGCCACTATGTAACTTTCTCTCCGCTGGAACCCAAATTCCAGTGTCCTCAGCCCAAACCTGCATAATTATTGGACAGAATCAATATATTAGGACAGCAAACTAATCTCCCAAAATAATAAATATTTACCTCAAACATCAGACAACACCAATGTTGAAGTGAAAACAGGAACTGCCTTTATTGAAAACAAGCTCAGTATATATACTGTTCTGGAAGTCTGAAAACATAACACAATCAGACATTCAAACAATGCAAGCAAACCATCCCCTCCCCGGTGCCCTAATTAAAAAGTACCTATAATTGGTGTTGCTGGATTCATACCCTGTACCTATAATGGGCACATGATCACTTAACGTAAAGCCAGGGGAAATATACAGCATATCCATTACTCACGTAAACCTGGAATAATAGTTCCTTGTAACCCCTAGAGGTTCGAGGGGGTCTCCATAGTCCTAGGTCCATAGTCAGTAGGAAGGAGGCTTGCCCCCAGGCTCCTTCAACAGCCCCAGTGATGGTTCCGTCCATCACAATGATGTTTACAGACACCTCACTCTGATGCTTTTAAGATTGAAACTCAGTTTATAGTAACTGTTTGCAGAAGCAGCACAATGTACTGTACAAGAAGATTTTACTATACATGAAGATTCTTTAGGAATTAAGCAGAGACATGCCAAAATATTTACCTCGTGGCAACACTTTTTAAAAAAACAGGGAAGTTGATTTGCAACAATTATCTAATAATGCTGTACAGTTACTTGCAATGGGATACCAGTAACTGTAAAATGCTTCTGGAATTCATCACAGACACACCAAATTATTTGGCACTGCAATACTTAAAAAAAGCCAAGAAACAAATCAACAAATGTCTGATAACGTTGTACAAATACATGCTATGCAACAACATTACTTGTATATATACTTAAGGCCCCATTCACACCTGTAAGTTTAGGTGAGGTTAGGGATTCCTGCATCAGGAACTTGTGATATGATTAAATGTGTTTAGAAAACAATCACTCTTCCTGGATGCTAGATATGTGTGAATCGTATCATTTCGAACTGAAATTTGGATTCATTTTGAGGAAATTTGGAGATTCGGATGCATCTGAATTTCTTTCCGAGTGTCATTCGGAATTAACTTTTGTTGTCAAATTTTTAGTGTGGAGTTCCCTCCCCAATTAACCTGCCTGGCGGTATGATTATGTAGGATTTTAGCATGCCAAAGCGGTACATTGTTTTTCATGGCAATTTGTTGTTTTATATTGTAGGCCTGTAATTCTTAGGGGTCTATTCACTAAGCTGCCGTAGGCAGCCGAGTGAATGACCGACCTAAAGCGAAGTGTGCCGAACGCTGTTCAGCTATTCACTTCCGGCTGGTACAGCTGATTTCAGCCCTATATCGGCTGAAATCAGCCATACATCAGGTGGCTTCGGGTCGGCCGAACATGCACAGCATGTTCGGCCGACCTGAAGTGCAGAAGGAGTTAGACTCAGCAGATCCAACATCTGGATCGGCTAAGCCAAACCTCCGGCAGGCTACTTGCTGCTGTTCGGTCTATTTTTATAGATGCCGAACAGCTCGGCTGTTCTGCTCGGTCCCTCTGTGGAACCGAGCAGAACAGAAAAATTGTTTAAAAAGTAGAAAAAATAAATAGAAAACGATTGTGCGGAGCTAGCAGTGACAGCTAGCTCCGCCCAACTGTTTTCTATTGTCCGGCGGTTCTGCTGCCCCCCCAAAAAAAAACTCTCTCGGGAGTCTCCCGCTCCCAGCTGCCAAGGAGAGAAACATTGCTTTTTCTTTTTTTTTTCTTTATTCTGACACGGAGCCGGGTCAGAATAGAAAAAAATTATAATAATTTTTGGCCATAGGTATGCATTGCTAAATTCCTATTGGCTATTTCAATTTGCAATAGCCAATAGCAAACTATTAATGGAGAACTGCAGCAGAGGGCGGGTGCAATGGTAGTTTGCTATTGGCTATTGCAAATTGAAATAGCCAGTAGGAATCTAGCAATGCATTCATATGGCCAAAAATTATATTTTTTTTCTATTCTGACATGGCTCCGCGTCAGAATAAAAAAGAAAAAAAAGAAAAAGCAGTGTTTCTCTCCCGGGAGCGGCAGACTCCCGGAGCGCCAGGGAGAGTTAGGCTGTTTGGAGATCAGTGTCCCTGGTTAGCTGTTAACCAGGGACGCTGATCCCTCTGGCTAGATCCTTCGGTTGCTTCGTGAATAGACCCCTTAGTAAATCTTAGGAATAACTCACCTAAATCTGTCCAAACAAGAGTCCACGAGACATCTCGGGTATGATAAAGTTTGAAACACGAAATCATAAATATATAAAAATATATAAAAATAGAGAAAAAGAAAAATTCCCATAAACATTGGGACATTACTATTGGCTATTTCAATTTCAATAGCCAATAGTAAACTATTTGGATCGGCTGAGTCGAACTCCTTCTGCACTTCGGGTCAGCCGAACATGCTGAGCATGTTCGGCCGACCCGAAGACACACGAAGCAAGCCGATGTACGGCTGATTTCAGCCGATGTACGGCTGAAATCAGCCGTACCAGCCTGAAGTGAATAGCCGAACAGTGTTCGGCTCACTTCACTTCTGATCGGTCATTCACTCGGCTGCCTTCGGCAGCTTTGTGAATGGACCCCAGAGTTGCTAATATGACAGGTATGGTCCTGAATGTCAACAAATGGGTGAAACAAGTTCGGTGATATGACGACTTTGTTGACATTCAGGTCCAGAGGTGTCATTTTGCGGCAAGAGTTCGTCAGGATTGGACGGGTCGGTGGGTTTTGGTTACAGCGAGTCGGCAGTCGTCGTTCATTGTGATTGATGAGGATCTACATTGCTGGACTATGTGATTAACCTTTGGATTACTTCAATAGACACTTTTTAAAAAAGTTTTCTTTTTAATAAAGGACTTGTCAAACAATTATTTTTATAATAAAGGACTTTTTCACAGAGTTGTGTGTTTATTTACTATTTTATTTACTATTTGGTGAATGAGTAGGGGTAACAATTACTCCTTACTCATTCACAAAGGGGGGTGGGAGCTGGGTGCCTTCTTTATGAAAGGGGGCACCCTAATTCAGGTAAGCCCCCCTGCCATCAGACCCCCACAACCACCGAGCCAGGGTTGTGGGGAAAAGGCCTAAAGTGTCTGGTATGAAATGTGGGGAAACATGCGCTTTTTTTAACCATCTCATCTTCGGCCGTTGTAATTATATGGCTGGACTGTGGGTTCTTGGATGCGGGTGGGCACTTTTAAACGTTTGGGGGAAATCTGCTGTAAAGCCGCCCAATCGCTTATGTGAGTGTGTGCCCCCCCGCCATTGAACCCAAGCTCCCGTGTGTCTGGTGCGGGCCCAGAACCGGCACAGCGTCTCTGTCATCGGAGATCAATGTGAGATTGTGTGCTTAGCTCCCCACCGGTCTCTGTTTGCAAGAAGTGATGTATGTTACATCAACATTCTCTTCTTTCTCCCCATGTGGTGGCTTAATGGCCTTTGCAGCATTGGGAAATCTTCCTGGCAACAGGAACACAAGTGTATGTCACAGTCACTAATCTAGCTGAAAGAACAAGGCAGAGAGTCTGTTAACACAGGGAGAGGATAGCGGCAAATAGCTGTTTTACAGGGCCTCATTCTCCACCATGAGACACTTGTTGACTTTTTTGCACTTCACAACATTGCTGCAGAAGTTCTCTCAACAGAGCTGCAAAAGATAGTCAGCATGATATTTTTTTTTCAATTTACTTTTTATTCAAGTTTTACATAAATACATAAGTATAAATCAGCACAAACATAAGTTTAAAATAAAAGAAAACATATTTCAAATTAAATTAAACAATAATATAATCCAAAAGAAAGGGGAGGGAGAAGAACTTAAAGTGACATTAAACCCTCAGATTTTTTAACATAAACCAATACTGTAATGTGTGTCTTACTGTAATCCATGGTTGTTTCCCTTCTCTTTGCTGCTTTAAATCTGTATCTGTTCTCATGCTGGGCAGAACTTTTGTTTTGCAGCAGACTGCCTTGTCTCTGGAATGGATACATGGTGTCTGTGTGTACGTTTGCAACCTGAGCCAGCACTACAGGAAGAGGCACTCAGCTGCAAAGGGAAGTTCTCCCCCAGCATGAGAAGACATGAGGATTTAAAAGGAAGAGCAGCAAAGAGAAGGAAAACAACCATGGATGACAGTAAGGCACACATTACAGTATTGGTTTATGTTAAAAAATCTGAGGGTTTATTGTCACTTTAACTCATATTCACAGGTAAGAAAATAGCATCAGGTAATAAAGCAATGCCAGTATAATCTCATCAACTAACATTTGAAGCAGAGATATTAGAGATTTCCAGAAGTATCTTAAAGCATTCCCAAAATACATGCAGTAAACTGCCCTTTTAGGTCAAACATCGCCAACATACTGATGGCAATGAAGGATTCATATGATGTAACAGATCTGGGGTACGGTACCAGTGGTATAGAATTTTGTACTGATTTTCCTGGTATAAAGTGCAGATAGAAGTCTTACTATCATTAATCCAGATCTCCTCCCAATCTTCCATGTCCAATGTCCGGCCCAAGGCCCTCTCCCACTTAAGCATATAATTATGTTTAGGGAAGGGCACCGCAGAAATTGAGTTGAATGGTGTTAATGGCGAGAAAACTAGTGAAGTAGAAACTGTATATGCAAAATGCTTGATCTGAAGAAATGTAAAAAGGGATCTGGTTGGTAAATTAAACCGAGTTTGTAGGGTAGGGAAAGGCAATAAAGTCCTATCTACTTTATGAATTATGTCACTGAAGCGAAAGAGGCAATGAACCAGCCAGGGACGAGCGGTATAATGGTTAAGTGTAACGGGTAGAAGGGGTGTGATTAAATTTAGTCCTTGAAAGATGCCATATATCTTTAGTATGGTGCATAGTAGATAAAAGCCGGGGGACGTATATGGGCTGAAGGTTAGGCCATAGAAGGGAGTTTAAATGTAATGGGGAGATCCAAAGATTTTCTATTTCTGCCCATCTGCTAGGAGGGTGTAAGGAGGGCCAGGAAGCCATATGGCGCAAGTGAACAGCTAAGTAATATTTGGATATATCCAGGAACGCTAGTCCACCCTGTGATCTGGGAGCTATTAACACTGTCCTAGCGACTCTATGTGCAGCGTTGTCCCATGTGAATTGGAAAAGTAGGCGTTGCAAGGTTTAAAGGTCTTGTGCAGGGATTTTTAAAGGGTAATGTCCCAAAATGGTAAAGCTATTTTGGGAGGATCATCATTTTAATTGGTCATTTTACCAGTCCAGGACAAACGATATGATCTCCATCTCTGAAGATGGTCCATTTGTAGTCAAAAGAAGAGTGAAGGGAAGATAACCCTTCCTGGCAGATGTGGATTGGCATTGCCTCAGATTTAGTTAAATTAAGTTTATACCCCGATATAGATGAATAACTGGACAATTCCCTATATAAATTAGGTAGGGAGATAAGCGGTTTAGTTAGGGTCAATAAGATATCATCAGTGAAGAGGGAAAGTTTAAAAACACGTCCTTTAACTTGTACGCCAGAGATGTCTGGAGAATTCCTAATATGGCTTGCCAATGACTCAACACAGAGAGTAAATAACAAGGGGGATAGGGGGCAGCCCTGTCGAGTACCGTTACGTATAGGGAAAAAAACAGGATAATGAGAAAGGAAGTTTAATAGCAGTGGAGGGGGTAGAATAAAGATTAATAATGGCGTCCAAGAAGGGTCCCTGTATCCCCGCATGTTCTAAGGTAGAGAATAGAAATGGCCAGCTAAGGCGGTCAAATGCCTTCTCCGCATCAAGGGTCAGAATCAAGGATTCTGTTTCTGAAAGATTCAGGATTTCTATAAGATCTATCGTGAGCCTTGTATTGTCTCCTGCTTGTCTTCCCGAGACAAATCCAACTTGGTCCTTATGTATCAGCGAAGAGAAGAAAGAGCTCAAACGTATTGCTAATACTTTAGAGAAATTTTTTACATCTGAATTCAAAAGTGCAATGGGTCAATAGCTAGAACATTCTAAATGGTCTTTACCAGGTTTAGGGATTACTGTAATATAAGAGGCAAGCATAGAAGTAGGGATAGGGGAAGCTTCAAAAAAGTAATTATATATTTTTAACAAATGTGGAATAAGGATGGGGCTAAAAATTTTGTAATACAGATAAGGAAAGCCGTCTGGACCTGGAGCGTTGCTGTTGGGCAATCCTTTAATAACTGAAGTCAACTCCTTGGTTGTAATAGGGCGATTGAGAAGTTGTTGATCTTTTTGTGAGATATGGGGGAGGGATTTTCTGAGAGATAGTCCATAATGCGAGTTTTTAAGGTAGGGTCTTCAAAACTAAATGCAGGGTCTTGTATATTGTATAGACAAGTGTAGTAAGCGTGGAAAATGGATGCCACCTTATCCGGGCAGAACTGTTTAATGCCATTTGTGTCCCTAATAGAATGGATGGAATTTTGATTCTGGTCTGATTTAAGTTTATGGGCTAGCATATTGTGGGCCTTATTACCTCTTTCGTAGAATTTCTGTTTAACTGAGAGCATAGATTTTTCCACCGCAGACATATCTAGTTGTTGCAATTGAGAACGAACACAGAGAATTCACCGAAGTACGTTAAGGGAGGGAACAGATAATAGTCGCCGTTGGAGAGTCTCAAGTTGAGCTTTCAAAGATAAGCGTTGATACTGTGAATCGCGTTTAAGCTTGCTAGAGAGTGCGATGCAATGACCCCGCATAACTACTTTATGAGCTTCCCATAAAGTACTGAAGGGGTCCACAGTGCCTTCATTCCAAAAAAAAATAATCAAGCAGAGAGACCTCTAGTTTAGATTTAGTAATTTCATTTTTAAGGAGCCAATCGTTTAGCCGGCAATTATAAAATTTTGCCGGGGGAGGGAACAAATGTATCGAAAGGACTGTTGGAGCATGATCGGACCATGTAATGGGATTAATTTCTTAGGAGACAGTCGCATGTAAAGCTGTAACATTAACTAAGAAACTATCTATTCTAGTATAAGTTTCATGAGCATTGCAGTAAAAGGTAAACTGCCTATCTGTTGGATTCTGAGTTCTCCAGACATCGGACAAGGCGTGTCGTTTAAGCAATAATTGAAATTGATCTGCGCCCCCAGGGGTGGGGTTTCCAGCAATCCCAAGTCTATCGAGAGTTGGGGACAGGAGTACATTGAAGCAAAACAAACGACAAACGCACTCAACTCAACAGGAGTACATTGAAGTCACCACCAATAATCAAATATTGGTGGGGTATGGAGGTCAGTTTTGAGAAAACGGTTATCAAAAATGGCATTTGTCTAGTATTTGGGGTATATAAATTACATAACGTGATCTGGTCATGTCCCCACGTACCATGAAGTATAATATACCTCCTCCCCGGGTGAGTAAGAACTTCTGATGGTTTAAAAGGACACCCCAGTTTAAGGAGAACTGCCACACCAGCCCTCTTTCCTGAAGGGCAGTTAGCTAAATAATAAATAGGGAAACGAGATCTTAAAAAATTAAGTGATCCCTTAGAGGAAAAATGAGTTTCTTGGAGGAATACAACATCAGGGTCTAAACGTTTAAGCTCTCTAGAGAGTAATCCCCTCATACGGTCAGAGTTCAGTCCTTTTACATTAAAGGAAACTATGCCATGGTTACTATGTCATGGTCATTAAAACATGGAAGGAGAGGAAATCAATATATATATATAAACCCGTCAGTACAAAATGTGGAACAAACTTACCTACCGGACAGCACCCCAGAGAATGAGTGGGTCCCCGAGGGAACATCCTTGAAGAGCTACACATATGGTGCGGGAAACAGAAGATCCCGTGACAAGTTTTCTTCGAGATATAAAAAAAAGGATAAGTAAATATAAGCCAAATTAAAAAAAATAAAGCAGACTTCCGGTTCCGGCGCCCAATGGAGTAGTGGTGTACGATAGTTTTCCGTCCTGCTATTACCCGAACACAGCCTAATACCGCTCACACCCGATCCTTTTTGCAGCCAAAATACCTGGGATCGATCTGGATGATGGACAAATTCATATCGCGGCCGCATTCGACCAGACGGAACATTCTGCTGCCCGAGGCCTCTCCACGTGAATCTCCCGATATGGCGGAACGGAGTGAGCCCAGAGACAACATGCAGACAGACACGCAGGGTGAGTCCCCTACGCAAACACCTGATTCAGGGGTAGACTACCAGGCACTGGCCTCTGCGGTGGCTGCTCACCTGAAAGCTGACCTAATGGCGATCATAGCTGACTCCATACAGCATCACATGGGCAAATTGAATCAGGCCTGGGAAACACAGGCAGGCCGCATTCACAATGTAGAACAAAGGGTGGGCTGATCTGGAGGACCACTTGCGGGACATTCAAATATCACAGGCAGACTCTGACAAAAAGGTCGGTTACTTACTTGACAAGGTGGACGACCTTGAAAACTGGCTGAGACTAAATAATCTTCATATAATCGGTCTCCCGGAATCGGTACCTGCAGGTGAACTACATCACTTCTGCTCACGAGTTATGCCGCACACACTGGGCCTTAAAATGCCATGCAGAGTGGAAAGAGCCCACAGACTTGGCCCGCCCCGAGACCAGCAGAAACCGAGACCTGTCATTGTCCGGTACCTTGATTTCGCTGACAGAAAGGATATACTAATGGCGTATCGCTCTCAACACCATTTAGTAGCTGGCGGTCATAAGCTCCTCATTTTTGCCGATTACTCAGCTATCCTTTCCAAACAAAGGAAAGCTTTCCATGATACCTGCCAGTTACTGGTGGCCCACCGCATAAAATTTACTATGGCATACCCAGCGTTGCTTCGGATCTCTACCCTCGAGGGTCACCAAAAATCCTTCACATCTGCGCCTGAAGCCCATACCTACGCCCAGACGATGCAAAAGATGTCAGCCCCTGCACCTTCGCCATCCAAAAGCCCACCGCGCAAAAAGAAGGCTTGAGGTTTGGCTGTCTGTGATGCTTTACCTATTTACCTACTTAGGGCAGAGCCCTTGCTGTGTTTCTTATGAATCTCAGTCAATGTCTTTGGGACGGAGCACACTTCCCACAAAAGTTATGTTCTGCTGTGCACAGGATTTCGAGCAGCCTCGTCTCCCATGTTGCTACAACTTCAGGCAGGCTACACCCGCCTGAGGGAAAAAAGGAAGTCACTCAAAGACATTGCTACGTTACTGACATTCTTTATTTCTTTGCAATTTATGTTTCCAGTACTGTTTTTTACACTGCCATGCTTATGCAGTTCCCCCAGTCCCTTGTCCATTCCTGCCCTATGTCCATGCCAGTGGACAGGGATTGAGGACTCCCTCGTTTACACGCACTGCACTGTGATGGCCGTACACCCCCGACCACATCTCGGGTCTCACCGCACAAGGTGCCCATGTAGCTCAGGGACGTCCGTGCGCACCTTCACTTTTGAATGTATCTACATCCGTCCACGTGACACTCCACTTCACCTTCTCAGATGGAAACCACCTTGAAGTTAGTCACGTGGAACGTGAAAGATTGAGAACGCCTAACAAACGTAACCAAATCTTATGTCACCTCAAGAAACTCAAAACAGATTTAGCTCTCCTACAAGAAACCCACTTACCATTGCCAGACATATCACGCCTCCGACGTTCCTGGGTGGGCAGTGCTATGGGAGCCCATGCAAATGGCCGCTCGGCCAGAGTGGTCATACTCATTCGGAAATCTTTGCCTTGCTCGGTTTTGTCTCACACCTCTGACACAAATGGGGGCAGATGATCCTGTACCACCATTCAATTTGGATCTACAGTTATGGACATATGGAACATTTACGGTCCCAACACCGACAACAAACCCTTCTACGCCTCCCAACTCTCCAGACTCTCCCAGCCAACAAACGCTAAGTACAGGATAGTCGGGGGAGACTTCAATGCTGTGCCATTTCCTCTGGAGGACAGGTCTGGCACAGCAGGGCCTTGCTCCTCTTCTGCTTCCTCAGCTTCTTTTTATAGAGACAGATCCTTGGGTTCTTTTATCACGAGCAGCGGCCTTGAAGACGCATGGCGACATCTCCACCCCTAGAAAGGGACTTTACCCATTTTTCACATGTGAACGGGGTTATGTCTCGTATTGACCTGATCCTCACTTCACCCAATTTACTAAACAAGATTCAATCGGCCGTGATTGAGTATATGATGATATCTGATCATTCCCCGGTTTCACTGATGATCCGTAAGCTGGATATGCCATCTCTACCTATGACATGGCGTATCCAGTCTTTTTTATTGCAGGATGACACCTTTAAACAAAGTCTGTCCTTGTGGTGGCATGAGTACGCTGAATGTAATGTACAACATGTTGATGAACCCATATTGTATTGGGAAGCAGCGAAAGCAGTCCTGCGTGGCTATTAGCATATTCCACCTCTCGTAAGAGACTGACCATGCAGAGATATACTGAGGCATGTAAGATTGCTTTACTGGCCTACACCACTTACAAATCTCTTCCGTCAGATGAAAATAGAGGGCAATGGGTGCAGGCCAAACAGAGTTGCGATCAATGGCTCAGTCAATACGACCAGCAGGTCAGATCTTACAGGGAGGTGGACATGTTTGCATTTGGGAATAATGCCGGTAGGTTGCTGGCTAACTTGGCTCGAGGTACACGCCCGCCTTCTCACATACTCCACCTGAATGATCAGGGGGGTAACTTACAAACTGGCCCGAACAAAATTGCAGATATTTTTTCTAAATATTACCAGGCCCTGTATTCTGTTCCACCCACTGAAATAAATGAGGGAGACTCCTACCTGAACTCTATACCCCTGCCTTCTCTATCTGAGAATGAGTTGGAACTGCTGAATGCAGACATCACTATTCAGGAATTGCAGCATATGATAAAAGCTTCACCTCAAGCCAAGGCGCCAGGCCCGGGTGGGCTATCCACAGACTTTTCCAAGTTATTGTTGGAAGATGTATCTCCTGCAATGCTGAAATTGTATAACTATGTCCTCCGCCACCAGCAATATCCTCCCACATTCAATGAAGCATACATTAGATTGCTCCCCAAACCAGACAAAGATCCATTGAACCCGGTTTCCTATCGCCCTATATCATTATTGAACCAGGATGCAAAATATCTCTCTAAAATTATGGCCGATAGATTGGCAACCCCATTACCCTCACTTATTGCACCTGCCCAAGCAGGATTTGTTTCTAAGAGGTCTGCGGTTATTAACATAAGGAAAGCCACTGCGGCCCTGGAACACTCTCGCTTGTCGACGCCTTCTCGGCGCTCCACAGCCCTTTTGGCTCTGGATGCCGAGAAGGCGTTTGACAGCATTAGCTGGAAGTGGCTCCTTTGAGTCCTTCACCACATGGGCTTTGAGGGAATATTCCTTAGGTACATAGCCACTTTATACTTGTCACTGACAGAACGTATATTCACATCCACATTCCTCTCCCCTCCCTTCTCACTACATAGAGGGACACGTCAAGGATGCCCATTATCCCCGCTACTTTTCAATTTGGCCATTGAGCCTCTAGCTAGGTCGCTTTCCTCCACAACTATATTTCAGGGACTCCAATTAGGCACTCATAATATCCAATCCCTATTATTTGCTGATGATATCTTGCTATTTTTATCCGACCCTGAAACCCAGCTCCCTAAAGTCTTTGAACATATTAACGTATTTGGCACGTTCTCAGGCCCTTAAAATTAATGTGGACAAGAGCAAACTGATGTTCTTCTCGCAGACTGACCTACCTAACGGCTCACATTGGATAACTAAATATCCCATGCAACTACGCAATAGATCGGTCAAATATCTAGGTGTACACTTACCAAAAAATACATCTGAGCTATATACTCTTAACTTTACCCCCGTCATTCGCAAAATTCCTTATGAGCTACATTCATGGGCCACTCTCCCCTTATCTGTACTAGGGCGCTGTCATTTAATTAGAATGATTAGTTTTCCCCGCCTACTGTACCCACTTCAGACCCTGCCTCTTTTGCTTAAACATAAAGACATTCTGACACTCAATAAGGCTTTCACTGCCTTTATCTGGAGAGGCAAGAAACCGAGAATTGCGCTGAATACGCTCCAAAACCCGAGATCCCATCTGGGCGCTAATGTCCCTAACTTGCGTTTGTATAATTTGGTGAGCCTCGCTCGTGATGTGAGGGATTGGACACATGAAACAGAATATTATTCTAACACGGGTCTGGAGCAGAACCTGGCGCATCCTTGGTCTCTTGCAGGTACACTACACACCTCCTTTCAGAAATTGCCAACCTATATTAAGCAGAATGTCCTTATTAGGGATACGGTGATTGCCTGGAGGGAAATAAGAAAAATGAGTAAACACCCGGGCATAACCACACCCCTAATGCCCATCCTGTCTTCACCTATGTTCCCATTGGGACTATCCTCTGCAGTTTTTCGCACATGGCATGGTAAAGGTCTTCGGACATTACAGGACCTACTGACCCCCCAAGGCACTTGCAGGTCATTTCAGGACCTTATAGCAAATCAGCAAATATCCCCCAACCACTTCCTCCAATATGGTCAAATCTCCACCTTCCTTAAATCTCAAATCAGTCTCCCTATAGGTTCGGATGGGCATTCCCCTTTTTCCAAAATGTTAGCCCATCCTACGCATAAACTCGCTCTCTCACACACATACCCTTTTCTTTGCCCACATCCTGATATTGACTCACCCAAGTTACCATGTTTTGCTTACAAATGGGCCGAATTATTATTGTCATCTCCGGAAGACTCTTACGAGCTTATGCTTAAGGGGTGGCATGCAGTATGTAAAAACATGTGTAGTGAACAGTGGAGGGAGGTGCAATTTAAGCTAATACATAGAGCATACTGTGTATTTAATTATGGTACCAAACACCCACACACGGACTGGCTTCAGGCTTGACCTAAATGCCAAGCACCAAAACCCAACCTGACTCACATTTTCTGGACCTGTCCCAACATTCAAACTTTCTGGGAAAATGTTTATCGTTACATGAGGCAGCTAACGACTGTATCAGGGACACTAACACCTTCCTTCTGGATATTTCACATCAACCAAAATCCCCAATCGGATACCCACACATCAGTTTCCCAATGGGAGCACTACTGCCTCGTGGCTGCCAAAAAGAATATTCTTAGAGCATGGCTTCTTAATACCCTCCTACCATAGCGGATGTTCGGACCACATTACATCACCTCATGCTACTTCACAAACTCGATACTAAACAAACCTAACTAGCCACAGGTAGATTTTTCAAAACATGGACTCCATTCCTACTCCGTGAATTGATTAAATCCCAGTTGCAAGATGTGATGATGATATTTCAGCACTCATCATGGTACCTCCTGGCTAAAGCAGATGGGTCCTTAGGTGACCTAGATGTTCTGTGATATACATATCTATATATATGTGCATGAGCAAACGTAGGATGGTTCGCACGACATCGAGGGAGGGCACACACACAAACTTATAAGTTGATACAGGTGACGGTATCTATGTTCCTCCTCAGTGAACTGCGATCACATTCTGCTTCATCTCGGATAACTTTATAACTTCACTTCACTATCCTTTCTTAGACTACCACACATAATCTGGTGTACCCACGTATACTCGCCAATAGGCATCCATCGCAGTGCAATAAAGTGTAAAACGCTTTATAGATCTTTTAAACCCCCACTCTCCCCCCCCAAACCCGCATCCCCTCATTCTCCCTTCATACCTTTGCAACGACAATCAATAAATGTGCAGTTTATCAGATAATACCGTCCTCTCTCCATTCTCTTCCCAAGCCCATCATACCACCCTCTCCATAACATCTTGACTCACCTAGCGGTTAATCACGGATAACCAGTTATTGGATAGAAGACGCTCCCCCCCCACCCCCTCCTTTCACCTCTCGTCTCATACAATTTCTCCATGCTCTCGTGTATGACTGATGTTTTCTCTTTGTTCTGGCAACGACGGAGAAATGTATTCAATATCTTGAAATGTTTATGAAGAGTTACATGTTTTACTTGTGTTCAAGAAGAAAATAACAGAATAGCTTGCATGTATCGTGTAGCCGGCTGGCTACAGGATAATACAACTTAATACATGTTATGTGAAATGTCAAATGCAATGTATTCTATAAAACCTAATAAAGAAAGACTTACTTAAAAAAAAATAGAGAAATTCCTGGCTTACACCAAGATTTGAGGCCAAAAATGCTATTCCAAAGGGTCCAACAATACCCTAACCATAGTAAACACTTCCGCTAGGGTATACAAGCAGTGATACAGCTAAACTAATATAATAATTCAGCTAAACTAAACGGGGGTGGGGGGGGGGGGGGAAGGGACACAAGGGTGAGCCGAAAA
>NW_017307107.1:605808-608987 GCF_000935625.1 Nanorana parkeri | reverse complement strand
AGAAAAAGGAAGGGGGGGGGGGGGGGGGGTGGGTAGTGACACAAAGGTGAGCTGAAGACATTAACTGTCTAAAATACAGTTTTATTGTGCTTCAATTAAAGGGAGCCTAATCTCATGTGGAAGGGACAAGGGGCCTATTAAACGATACTACACAATGAGGTCAAGTGAGTACAATAGCACGACCATATATTGATTTTTTATTATATTGAGTAACCAGACTTAAGTCTGATTAAAAATGAAGTGAACTATGGTCTCTACTGCTTTAAACTGTTGGTCTAGTGATATATATATGTAACTACGCAATGCATATAAAACCCTCTATTCAATAAATGGTTGCAGCAGTTGATCAAGTAAGGTCAGCTTTGACCAGATATTCAATCCTGATGTGAGTCATGATCACGGACAGCTCCCTTGGGTCTGTATCATTTCTTCTTGGAGACTGTTTGCCATTGAGGAGGTTACAAAGGGACGGTAGGTAACGGATCCCAACCCGTTAGTTTATGGCAAATGATATCCAAGTCTCTGCAAAAAGCTTTGTGATTTTCCGGGACTTTCAATGTGGCCGATTTACCCTCTCGTCTGGCTGTAAGACTGAAAGGAAAGCCCCATTGATATGGGATATTAGCTTCTCGTAGTAAAGTGAGCAATGGGTGTAAGAGTCTGCGTTGTTGCAAGGTTATCCAAGAAAGATCTGGAAACAATTGGATCTGTGTCCCTCGAACTCCAGGTTTCGCAACTTGCGTGATGACTGCATAATTTCCTCTTTGAGAGCATAAGAATGGATCTTACAGACCACATCTCTAGGTTTTGTGGGAGCCCCTCATGGTCGAAATGCTCTATGAGCTCGATCAAGTTCCACAATATGTGTGGGAGGTTTGCCCAGTATGTTATTAAATATAATCTGAAGGGTCTCATGTAGATTTTCCAAGTATGTAGCTTCTGGCAGGCCCTTAATCCTAATGTTGTTCCTGCTGCCCTGTAATACTCGCCTGTAGTGTGGGCTATGGTTACAGTGGATCGCAACTGCGGTATGAGCTGCAGCTTAGGACGAGAATCAGATAGCAACTCTTCCTTGTTATGCCCAGTTTTGGAGTAAGGCCAAGAGGAAGTTGCAACACATCACACCCTGTATACAATGTTAATGGTACAATTGGGAGCAGTCTCCCTCTGTGCGCTGTACCTCCGATCAACACCAGAGGGTAGCAGCGGTTGTTATTACTACTGGTAGGCAATGAGGCAAATAGGGTTATAATGCTACAGATTTGGTAAAGTCAGTAATACAGTTCGACTATTCGTAAGTTATCAGGTTATCACATAATAAACTTGAAAAGACATCAATGGATGATACTGGAGCTTGCTGGTTGACAGTACAGTTCAATAGGCATGGGTAGGATTCCCAGAGTACTTGCAGTTTGTTGGCCTTGGGGGCTCCAGAGAAGGCATGGGTGTCGGGTCCTTTGAGAGGCGAGTGGGGAGCTGAGTTGATCAGCGTCCTGCACACTCAACAGAAGACGCCGATCAATAGCCGAGCTGCGGCTTTTAAGCCGAGTGCTGCGTCTGGAGGGGGCGGAGTTTCACGACGCGCCTGCACCCGACGTGGATGCGTCTCGGGGGAGAGAAGGAGGAGTCCACCCATGCGCCTGCGCAGAGCATTGCTGGGCGGCGGAGGCGGACGTCACCCTCTGACGCTGGCGTCCCAGGGCTACAGACCCGCGGCGCGCCTGCGCAGGAAGTCCGTGACCAGCGGCAGCAGGTCTGACCAAGGTGCGCCCGTTACAGGCCCCTATTATCTAGATCTTCAATGTGGCATTGCATATCTCTTATAGTAGAATTCTGAGCGATCACCTTTTTGTGGAGTGCATCCAGGTCTTGTCTTGTCGCTTGAGTATTGGTTTCAACCATCTCCCCACGGTTAGCAAGATGTTGAAAATCTTCTCGGAGAATCATTATTTCAGACCGACAGGTATCTTTAACTTCTTGGATCAAGGCACGAAAGTCCATTTTATTTGGGATAAACTTAATGAAATCCCTCCAAGATGTTGGTTCCTCCATATCAGAGTCGGGTAGTAACAGAGAAGTCATTGGCGCTTGGGGGTGGGTGGCTGATTGAAGCGCTCCAGCATTGTTTATATACCGCTTAGTTTCACATAAGTGTGGTGGAATTATCTCTCCGTCATGGCAAAGTTCGTACCACTGTTTACTGGGCACAGGATCTTGAGATATCCCAACAGTTATGGCAGAAGTAGTAGTTACAGGTCCTACATAATTTTCATCTATTTTTAGCCCAGTATCAGGGCTGCTGTGAACTTTGGCTTCTCTGTATCCAAAGCGCCGGTTGTATCATAGGTGCCCCCCATAGAGTGGTTTGGGCAGTGTCTGAAGCAGAGAGAGCAGAGAGAGGGGATGGTTCCATGTCTGCAGTAAGTGTTGGGAGAGATTGCCGGTGTGATGAAGAAGCAGATGAGCTCACGATCTGGTCTTCACTAAGGGAAGACTGCCATAGGGGTAATGTGCTGGGGGAAACGCCAGGGGACCGAGGAAGCTGGTCACATACCTTGGCAGCGGCGGCGGCCCTAGTGACAAGACCCAAAGGACCGTCTATCGGGGAAGCCGATGGTGTGGCTGTATGCAAAGATCCAGCACTAAGGTGCCGCTTGTTAAGAGATCCGCCAGAGGTAGCCGAAGCGTCTGACATCATCTTAGTGCGCTCCGGTGTTGTGTCCGAGGACTTGAAGTAAGTTTTAATGCCCACATTGGAGGCTTGTAGGGGGGGAAAGGCTCCAGCCGTTTTGGACTATCTTGGGCCCTTGTTGCACACCATTTCACAGTGCTCCTGTTCCTGTTCCAATTCGAGCTAACGTCGGCGGCAACAGCAGCAGCAGCGATGATAGGTAGGGAGAGCTGCGGTCAAATGCGGCCGTCTACCTCGGCATCAGGACACGCCCCCCGAGGATGCAAATGACTAATTTGGTTTAATTAAAACATATTTTGAGAGGTTATTAATAGGTTATTAATAAATGAATAAATAGCCCTTATGCTTGATGAGGTACTAGTATGGATTTAGAGGGGGCCTCAGAGAAACAAAAATGGTGTGAAGACCCTCTAAAATTGATACCAGACCAATATTCTAGATAGGGGCCTGGTATGGATTTTAGGTGGGAACCCCATGCAAAAAAAAA
>NW_017307107.1:542749-604772 GCF_000935625.1 Nanorana parkeri | reverse complement strand
CCCCCCCGCCAGCATGGTTTTAAAAAGACTAAAGTCATTATACAAATAAACATGAAAGTGGATATAGAATACTTGGTCATTGCTAAAGCATTTCACAAAGTTCACCACAGATGCCTAATGTGTCAGGTGAAGCCCCAGTCTGGGCAAAATATATGAAGTTATACTCACTTAAGCCCCCCCTCCAGGTCCCTTGCTGGCAATGTTTCCCGGTGCAGGGACACTAATCTTGTGCTGCAGATGGTCCCTCACCAGCAGGTCCCTGAGAGGACCCCACCACTAGACAGCCATTAGAAAGTGTCCATATCATGCAGGCAGTTATGTTGACATCCAAAGAAGGGCCCTGCAAAAAAAAAAGAAGAAGGACCCCACATAAGTAAACAAAGGGAGAAAAGAGACTCAGTACTAAACAAGCAATTGCTAAATATAGTTATGGGAATCTAGGCAGTACTGTGCGGGACCCTTGCCACTACAAAAATAAATGTTAAAAAATAGGGCTGGTAATGATTAAAATGTTCGTGTTCGATTAATCAAATTTTTTTTTTAATCGATTAATTATAACGCACATACAGATCCAACTACATTGGCCTATACACATACAGCACAGCAATGAAGTAATAAAATGAACTAGGATCACACTAATCCAGCACGTTATTAATCTCACGTGCCCCCACTCAATATGGCCACCACTTGAGTGGGGCAACTCAGAATAATAATAACGTGCTGGATTATTGTGATCCTAGTTCATTTTATTACTTCATTGCTGTGCTGTATGTGTATAGTCCAATGCCTTGGCTGGCACTCGTGCAGAAAGTTTCTTGGGCAAACTCACCGGCCCAAGTGGCTCCGTCGGCTAACGAAGGGGGTAGGAGTCCGGTGACATCATGGACATCGACGTCACCGGACTCCTCCCACCTTCACTTCGTTAGCCGTCAAGGACATCGACGTCACCAGACTCCTCCCCCCTTCCCTTTGTTAGCGGATGCAGCCACTTGGGGAAGGGGGAGGAGTCCGGTGACGTTGATGTCCGTGACGTCACCAGATCGCCGATGGAACTCCCGGAAGCTGGCGGAAAGGTGAGTGTTTTCATTAGCGATCAAAATAATTTGAATCGATCAAAAAGTTTAATGATTAATCGAGAAATTAATCTTTAATTTCCACAGCCTTATTAAAAATTAAACAGTGGGGAAGGGAAGGCTTAAAGCTGTAGAAGTGGTGGCCTCCCCACCATTGTTTTAATTTGTAAGGTCTATGCCTTAACTTTTATTTCTACAAGGGGGATAGGGGTATGCAGGGAATGTGAGTGAAAGTGTGAGGTTGTTTTTGTG
This sequence comes from Nanorana parkeri, assembly GCF_000935625.1. Lineage (NCBI taxonomy): Eukaryota > Metazoa > Chordata > Amphibia > Anura > Dicroglossidae > Nanorana > Nanorana parkeri. The sequence continues at coordinate 603,447 of NW_017307107.1, read as the reverse complement.
CACACTGTTTGCACTTTTTTTCTTAAAAAATCAGTATCAACACAAAATAAAATCCAAGAAACACCCAAAATGGAAAACCTTAAAATAGCACTCGAAAACAAAATACCACTATTTCCACTATAAAGCTATAGAAAATACTTTTTATGGATGAGTGAGTAGCAAAATGGAACTTCTTCTCTCACTTCAAGCACAAACTAAAATGAAATTAAGAAAGTCCCCAATAATAGCAGCACAAAAATTGCCAAGAGCTAGCACTCAGATTTGTTGTTTTTATACATAGAAGTCCTAATACCCCTTCTGGATTAAATGAAGACCTGTGAACATATGAGGATAGGGGGTGGAAAGGTACACAAAAGAATGTACCCCACCACTACAATTTCACCACTTGCTGTCCAGAGCAATCCCTTACTATTTGCACACACATGATAAAATCTGAATTTTTGGCTAGAAAACAGCTTCAGTCTCCCAAACATTTACATATTTTCTGAATGCAGAGGCTATGTAGAATAAAAAAAATGCTAGTTGCAATTTTTTATGTTGCACCGTATTTGCGCAAATGTTTATCAAACCGATATTTTTAAAATAAAATATACTAAAATGACATTTAGTGCACAGAAACAGAATATAATACCCTCTTTTTTTGTCAAATATAAAAGATGGGGTCACATCAGGTAAATTGATACCAAACATGTCAATCCTTAAAATTGCGTTCGCCCATGAAACCGCAAAAAACTACAATACCAAAAAATTCCTTTTTCTGCTCATCAGTTTAGTGTTAACAGTGATTGATGGCCTTAGAATTATTGCTCTCACTCCAATGTTCATGACAATATGTAACATGTATGGCGCAATTTTTGTTTTTGCACATTGGCACACCCGAGTTGTGTTTGCATTGTATGTGTGAGCATGTGGGGAACTGGGGGACTCTAAAACTTTTTTTATGTTAATTTACTTTTTTTAATTTTGGCGTTTTTTTTACGGTCAACTTTATTTCTATCACATAGCGGGCTAAGAAGCCCCCTATGTAATAGCAAATATAATGTGAAAGGTCCTCTTAATGGACCCCTAATGTCACCTAAGGACCCCAAAAAAGCTGATGAAGCAGAGATCTGCTTCACCAGCTTCTTCTCCTGGCTCTAAGAGCGGAGAATGTACATAGTGACACCGGAAGTGTTGTAAAACACATCACTTCCAAATCCAGTGATCGGAGGGGGGATTGGCAGCTGGAAGCTCGCTGATCTCCCTAAGATCTGTCAGGTAGACTGCCTGTGATGGTCCCAGAGGGGGGCACACTTTCAGCCACACCGTACAAGCAATCAGGCGTCTGTATAGATGCCGGAACGCTTGTAATTAAACCGAAATCACCGGCTGTTTAAAATGATATTAAGAACTGCAGTAGCACTTCAGGACCAGAACATATTTTGATGGTGGACAGTCCTGAAGCATTTAAAGAACTAAAGCAAGGTTTGCTATTGAGCCTGTGTAAACAGTAATCTCTCTAATCTCTCACTATCCACTATCATTATACACATTGATACTTCAGCTGCTTTCAGCCATTTTATTTTGTTTTAATCAAATATTGTCTAACATCCTGCATTTCCCTTTTTGTGATGCCCATTGGAGAATGCTACTTCAAATCTATTAACAAAGAAATTGGTTTCTGTGCACTAGTGGCGTAACCAGAGTTCTGGGCGCCCGGGGCAGACATTTTTTTCCCCCCCCCCATTATATAAACAACCACTGGAACTGTACCCTGCACCTCCCCCCCTTGTTCATCACCTCTGCAGATGTCATCAGAAAGAAGATTTATATTTCAAAGGACATAGATAGCCAGGTTCCCACCCACCTCAGACCCTATATATATATTATATTAGGACCATAGCCAGTCAGAGTAATGTTGATTCCAATACTCTGCTCTCCATGTATGTAAAATAAATTTACTTTTTAAAATGGCGTCAACGTTATTGAAACCCCTGAGTTTGGGTTTCCATGACACGAGCAAGGAGCTGAATTATCCAGTCCCCCCTCCATAATAATCAAATTCAAATACCGTAAACTTGCAGAAAGTTTATCATTGGGCAAATATGAATCTCATCCCTACTAATTTGCAATTAGTTTCCTTCCTTCATTTGAAGTTGTATGCATATTTCTGACTCCACCAGGTATCTTTCCCTCTAACTCATAGACATGTGCACTTGCAAAAAATGTGTTTAGTTTAGTTTCGTTTTAATTCTGATTTTGTGTTATTTCGTTTTTCGGATTCGGGTGTGAAAGTCAATTCGGAATTTGGATTCTTATAAAATTAGCGATAGTTCGTTCGAACATTCGTTTCCGTTTCTCATTCATTTCGTTCATTCGTTCGTTCGTTGCAGCAAAGTGACATTTGAGGGGGGAAAAATGTTTTTCTCCTTCTCTATTGTCACTTTGCTGCAATGAACGGACGAACGAAACGAATAAGAAAAAACGAAACGAATGTTCAAACGAACTACTGATAACGAATTTTGGAAATGGAAATTCAGATTCGTTTGCATTCATTATATCTGGAATTCGGAATTTCCGCAAATTCGTCCGAATTTCGTTTCGGAAGGAAACGAATTGCACATGTCTACTAACTCGTAAGCCTTTACAACCCCAAAGCACCAGGACTGTTTTCCTTGATCTATTCTACCTTCACCTCTGCCATTGTCAAACTGTAACTCTGGAAATGTGGAAGCAGGAGGAATTATTGGACAAAATCCAGTTGGAGGAGGCATGGCTAGCTACATGAAATACCACAGCCAAAATATCCATCAATGGTAAGGAACATTCTTACAAGGTGATATTATTCTTTTATCTTACTCCAGCCCAGATAGCTAAATGCATTCCTTCATACTTTTCTTTTTGTTTCAGGGGAAATCAAGAACCAGAAACTATGCTCCACATTTGGTGGCCTTTAAAAATGCAGCACATATAGATGAGGACATACCACCTAATCATCAACATACTGTATCAAAAACCAAAGAGAAACCCTTCTTAGTCTAAATTGTAACCATAGAAATTACTTATATATGTTCAATGTTAAAAAGGTATCTGCGGTAGGTAATAGGCAACACCAATACCAGTATCAGTACTTAGGCAGCCTTTATGTTAACCGTGAGGCTGCAACATTCGGCTCCTAATGAAGAGATGGAGGAAAAGCTAAAGTGCCCAGTGTGCAGCTCGTTCTACTGCGATCCCATCATGCTGCCTTGCTCTCACAGCCTGTGCCTGACATGTGCCCGAAACATTCTTGTGCACACTCACTCAACTTTAAATAAAAGCTTTAAAAAAGAGGCCAGACTTTTGAAAAAAAATCATTTAATTGAAAAAAACAAAACAAAAGACATGTTTTTGACAAGTCTTTTATTTTAAAAAAAGGGATCCACTGACATAATCCAGGGTCAATCATGATGCCCAGCGTTGTCCATGACAACGACTCGACGAAGTAAAAAATACATAGAAATAAAAAAAAAATTAAACAATGCCTGCCGACCCATCTGCTCGCAATGAACTCCTGCTGCAGAATGGCATTCTGAAAGATGCTGACAAAATATAAACAATTGATTACAGTTGTACAGCATCTGACAGGTGAGCCATGATTGGGCAAAGTCATCATTACTTTGCCCAAGTATGGCTCTTGCAGAGTACTGTGCTGTTATTGGGCAAAGTCTTGCACCTGTGTTCAGGTGAATGGCTTTAGCCAAACAGGGCTCACAAGGCACTGTGCGGGCACAGTGCCTTTTGGGGTGCTCAGTGGGCGAACAACCCACCAAATGTCCTGACAGTTTGTGTGTTCACCGAACACATGAACTGCCGATGTTCGAGTCAAACTCTTGCTCGACTCGAACATTGAGCCCATCCCTACTACCAGTGCCTGTATGAGGGCAAGCATGGCAGCCATGAGGTCAAGCCACTGGGGCTATGTGGAAGCTGCACAGGTGGGTGAGGAGAGGTGCATTGGGAGTGGGGTGTGATCAGGTGCCAGTTTCTGCCTCCTGCAGGAGGTAATTACTGGGTAATTCTCTGCTACTGGTTTAAGGGTCATACTGTATTGCTGTAAAAGTATTGCTTGAAGTCAGTGGCAGAACTTTCAGGATTGCAGCTTTTGCAGCTGCAACTGTGCCCTATCACTTCACCACTGTCCTAAAATCATTAGTCTCCATTGTTTTAGAAAAACTGTTACATGACACTGAAAAAAAGTATCAGTAATTGGTATCAGCGAGTACTTGAGGAAAAGTATCGGTACTCGTACTCGATCAGGAAAAATTGGTTTTGGTGTATCCCTAGTAGCTAACACCTGGAAAATAGCCAATCCCTGCTTATAGGATGTAAAAAAAAATTAATGGTAAACTGATTACTAAGACAGTTACTGAAAACATGAAGGTTCCAGAAATTATGGCAATTTTGTTTGGACTCTACACATCCCACTAATGACACAAACAAAAAGATTTTCCTTTAACCTAATTAACCTAATTAAAGACCAACTTCAAATCTTTTTTTGTTGTTTTTATTTTGAATAGACTTAGGAAAAGTGAACAATCTAGGACAACATAGCTGAACTGGAAACTGCGCTGAATTGGAGAATTTTTCCAAATCAGCTATTTTGGCCTAGATTGTTCACTTCTCCAGCCTTCTGCAAACACTTCACCTTTTGTGAATAACCCCCTTAGTGAAAACTGTTTTGACAGCTGTTCCTTGTTCTCCGTTTTGTATTCCCTATACACATCAATTCACCGGACCACTGTACGACAGGCCCTATTGATAGTACAGAGGCATTAGCCTAAACCAGTACTTTGTTCCTTCTTAACTGAGTTTTGGAAGTCCGAAAACTATTCAGTACCATTTTATCTTTATCTCTATTTTCATTCTATACAACATATTCTATTACTGAAGCTGATGAACAATAAATCTTCTTTGTGAGAAAAATATTACTAAAATATGTGTTGCATTGTGTGATGCATAAATAATTAATTAGAGCAAACATAACACATGCTAAATAATGAATGTATACAAGTTGTCTGTGTGTAAGTAAAATACCCAGCATATGTAGAGACTCCAGCGGTTCTTGAATATCTCTAGCTTGGGAGGTAAACATTACACAACATGGCTTGAGCAGCTGTACAGTACAGCTGTACGGAGGACGCAGCTGTAATTTCAGTGCCTTTTTTTAACATTAAAATGTAGTTATCCAAACTAGCCATCACATAATTGTCCAACAATTTTCAAGCAAACATGATCATTAAGTTAATATAAATATTTACATTATTTTATGGATCATCGAACAGCTCTATGAAAAAATTATAATCAAATAAAACACTGTATTGCAGCTGTAAAGCTGTCATTTGTGTACCACCTAAAAATACAAGACTATCATCATTATGCACATGAAACATGAATGTAATCCATGACCATAACTGAACAGCAGTCATTTTCCAGAATGCAGCAGGTTTTATACAGCTACTATCATGATTGAGCAATAATCTGCTAGGATATCTGCTAGGTTTGCACATGTATAGAAACAGTTATTGTCTCCAATAGGCAAACAGCTAAATACACAGATAATTTACATATGGAAGCTGTTTTACCTGCCAAAGCATTCATATTCCTGTCGATCCAGTCTTGAGAGTTACACAGCTCTGCCACATATCACAGTCCAGGGAGGGGCTCTGATCTTTCCCTGCCACAATTTTATTTCTACTTATAGGTTTCTGCACCACTCCCAGTCTGTGACTAAACTTTAAAAGGAGAAGCAGTGCACTGATGAGTTCAGCTCTCTTCCACTCTGCTCTTTACTCCTTTTTGATACCTGATTAGCTACTTGTTCTGCTACTCCCTTCCCCTGTGTGAGCTATGCTCGATAGTAAACTGCAAAAGATTTCCAAGTCAAAATTAGGTACTTTCACTGCTTATATTTACAAAAATAATTATTCAAATTGTATTAATGAATACAGTGCTGCAATAATATGTGTATTGTATTGCTGCTTAGAGTTTAGCTTTAATTATCAATGTTTTGTTGTTTACTTCTTTTCAAACTGGTGTTAACATTTCTGATCTGTGACAGCTGGGCTACATATGTTTTCTTCTGTTTCTTCACTGGCATTTTTTATTCCCAGTATTACATTTATGTAATAACCATGTTCTATAAGCTTTCCGTAAAGATTACTGCAAGCATATTATAATAATAATGTGCAGGCACAGGCCATGGACAGCTTTACTAAAGCAACAGTTTTGTTAGTATGTAAAGTGTAGATGATCAATTGACTGGCTTTCCCTCAGTCTAGTAATCTTAAATATTAGTTTGCAAACTCAAATAAAAAGGTTCTAACAACACAATAGAGCTACAATGTGAGTATTAAACATGTAATTTTCTTTTCAATCTGAATGGATATTTATATACATTTTTGTTAAATCCAGACATTCAGATGCATCCAATTTTCCGAATTCTAACGTGTCTGAATGCGAAAAAATCTGAATGCTTGCTTAACAGAAATTTGTATATGTCCGAATTTCATTCAACATGAAACAAATTCAGACATGTGACTGTTCTCTGATCAATCAGATGAGTTTTTTTGACTGTTTGGGGCTGCATTACAGCCATGGTCATGTGAATTTATTCCAAAAAGAAAATTCAGATGGATCTGAAATCCAAATGACAAACCAAATAAGATTTCGGATCCAAAATCTAGAAAATAAAATAAATAAAAATCTGAATGGATCCAAAATGAAATGAAACACATTTTTTTGCGGGCTTACATGTCTAGTGAGTATACAAAAGCTTGAATCACAAGTTTTGATCTGTTTCTATCAAAAACTCAGTATTATTAAAGCTAAACTCTAGCCTTGGCACCCCCTATTTTATTTTCTTCATCCTAATTTTTATGTTTTTTTCAAATCTCTATATATAATTTTTTCCAGGTGTCTGGTCTGAACTTCAGGTAAAGTTAAAAATGACCCTTGCAGTGTTAAATGATTGTTTGTCTAGGAAGAACAGAATAAGCAGCTATATTTATCTCATTTCTTATTCCCCAGCAACCAGTTCTCGAAATGCATCCTCGCATGAAATACATGATGTTATGATATCAGAGATCCTGTGACCAGTGGAGTGATGAAGAGAAGCAGCTAAAGGAGGTGATTCTACAGTGCAGAGGAGACTTGTGGAAATGAGAAATAAGGTAAGAATAGCTGCTTATTCCTATCATCCTAGACAAAAGGATCATGTAACCCTAGCAATGTGGTGGTGGTGTGTGAAGCTCTGGATAACATCCCACTCAGCTCACTGACATCACTCGTTGCCAGGAACTAAGCAGGACCCTGGCTGGCACCCTCTCCAAACCGCCCCCCACCTCTGAAGGTGAAATGTGTGGGGACACCCCTGTCAGCCTCTGTACAGCAGCTGACTCATCTGGTTTTGGGAGAGCCTTGTCAGGGAGCTATTTCTCCTTCATTATGTAACCACATACTAAAGTTGGTCTTTAGTTGTTCAACTGCATTACAGTCAGACTTCAGCACTAAACATGATTAAAAACATGCAAAAATGTGCTGATCAGCATGTTTCTATTGAAGTCTATAGGGAAAACGCACTGATCAGCGCTACAAAAGTAGCACATGGAGCATTTTAGGTGACAGGAGCATAGGAACGTGTGATTATGCACGTTTGCGTGAAAGGCCCTCATAGGAATGTATGGGATTTTAAATGTTGGCCTTTAAGTGAACGAAACAACCCTGGTGTGAACGGGGCCTTAGGGACTGCAGGAACTATTTACATTGTATGGATGATTACATCAGGATCCCCATTTGAGAATGTATAGTGGGGAGTTACAGACTTTAAAATTAACCTGAACTCAAAAGGTGGAGATTTACCACCTTATAGGGATTATCTTGAAATGTTAATTGTGCCAAATCTGTGTCCTTAAAATGTTATCCTCTGCCTTAAAATCATTCTAAAAGATTAGCAATGTATTTCCCGACTTGTGACTGTACCTAGTAGTGATGGACAACTCTGCTCGGTTTCGTGTTGCCAAGGGTTCAGTGAATCTTGTTCAAAATTTGTAAAATCTGAACTTAGAGGGGAGTCTCATTGAAGTCTAAGGGGAGCAGATCTTGGCTCTAACTTCTGTCCATATATATAAATCCTTAAAGAAAATGCTTGGGGGATGCCTTAAAGTTGTACATACTATTACAAAACAGTACAATTCTTATGGCAGCGTACACTGGTTTATTCAGCTGTGGAATTGATTTTTTTTATTTTCCAATTAATTTTCTTACATACAGCAGCAGCATTCCAATCTGGTTCTTTGTTTGAAAACAAAAAGGGTTTTTTCAGGTAGCTTTAACAGCTACGCGTGCTACACATTTTATCAAAGGTAATAGACCCGATTTAACCTGTAGATATGAATTGGTCAGTAGTTTGCTGTGGCTGTCCCTGTTCAGACTGCTGCTGGCCAATTTCTATCAAGCTCTCATTAAGAATGAAGAGGCTGCAGATGATACAGCATTCAAAAACCAAAAGGGACCGCTGACATGAAATCAACCAAATATAGTTTACAGCACAGCATACAGAATGTAGTTACATAGTTACAGAATTACGTAGTATTTGAGGTTGAATAAAGACACAGGTCCATCAAGTCCAACCTATTGCGTGTATACATGTGATTCTGCATGTGTATGCTTGTGTCCCTGTGTGAACTTGTTCTTAAGTTTTACCTGCACCCCTCTATGTTACGGCCTCTGAGGAAATCATCCAAATGCTTTTTGAATGATTCAACACTCTCAGCTGAAATTACTGCTTGCGGCAGCGAGTTCCAGACCCTAACCGCTCTAACTGAGAAGAAGCCCCTACGCCCCTTGTGCTGAAATATTTTCTCCAACAATTTTAGGTAATATTCATAGGAGTATTCACAAAAGGGTGAAGAGTTTGGAGAAAGCAGGAGAAGTGAACAATCTAGGCCAAAATAGCTTATTTGGAAAAATTCTCCAATTTGGCTCAGTTTCCAGTTCAGCTATGTTGTCTGGAATTGTTCACTTCTCTTGCCTTCTCCAGAATCTTCACCCTTTTGTGAATAACCCTGTCAGTTTCTGGAGCATTTAGGGCTCATTTATACCGACATGTACATTTTAACATGCATCTATGAATCTTGTTATGGTATAACGCACATTACTGCAAAGTACAATAAAGCATTGTAGAGGCCTTTGCTGTGCATTGCAATGGCCGTTGCTTCGTTCGAACCAAAGTGCTGCTGTACGTGCTATTCACTATAACCTGTACAGCAGCTGAAGGCAGCCGAGTGGCTCAGCCAAGTCGAACGCATATGCTTTGGCTCGGCTGAACTGTAGTGACAGCCGAAGTGTGGAGAAAGGTTGGACGAAGCCGACCACTCTCCCAGCAAAAGACAACAGCTGAGCGGAGGCAGCCGTGACTTCACAGCTGGCTCTGCCCAGTTGTTGTACTGTAATGACAGATCAGCGTTCCCAAATTACCTTGGATGCTGATCTGTCATTAAACAACAACAACTGGGTGGCGTTGGCCGTGATGTCCCCCACAACCAACACACCCCCACAACCAACACCCAAAGGCTTGTGGGAAGGGGGCCTTGAACCATCAGTTCAGGTGGGGGCATTCACTCGCCCCCCCCCTTTCCTGCCCTGCCAGGCCTGTGTTCAGATCAAGGGTCTGGTTCAGAATTTTATGGGGACCCCACGTTCTCCCCATTTTGGGGGGGCCTTAATGGCCTGGTATGACTTGTGGGGGAATCTCACGCTTTTTTTTTAATGGGGTCCCTTTTACCTTTCCTACAAGGGTTTGGGAGGGGGACCCCACTCTGTTTTTTTTTCTTTAAATGTTTTTATTATTTTCCAAATTTTTTTTATTTGTCCTTTTTTTACATTTATTTAAATCATTTTTTTTTTTAAATGTCATCTGTTTACACTTTTTATAGTCGGATCGCTACCTCAGAGTTAGCGAGCAGTATAGCCGAGTCGAATGCCGGTCGGCAGCATTTGGCTAATCACTCACTGCCGTATGGCCCCTATGAGAATAGGTGTGAACGGCAGCAAGTAAACTGCCAGAGCTTCGGCTCAGCCGATCCAGATGTTGGATTGGATGAGTCAAAGTCCTTCTGCACTTAGGCTCAGCCGAACATGTAAAGCATGTTTGGCTGACCGAAGGTAGCCAATGTACGGCTGAGTTTAGCCTCTGTTCACTTCGGCTCAGTTATTCACTCGACTGTCTTCGGCAGCTTAGTGAGTAACCCTCTGAATTTAATTAACCTTATTGTTCAATCCTTTTTGTCCCTAATGTATTTAAATAGCTAAAGTTAACGCAATAAATATTGGTTCCTAATACATTTAAAAATGCAGAGATGATGATTAAAAGTATACCTTAACCATTTAAAGGAATTTTTCAATGGAGAAAAATAAAAACAAAAAGTAACACAACAGGTATAAGATCACATCTTCCTAACTGACTGGATCCCTAGGATCCCTGGATGTCCTTTGACCCTTGATCTTCTGCCCTCATCCGAGGTTCTCACCATAATCTAATGTAATTGCTCCTCCTGATATGCCCACGAATACCCCTGATGGTTTGAATTGGTCTTCTCCCCACAGTACCAACCCTCATAGCTATAGGATTTGATATTTGTAGTCCGTGTTATGCATACCTGATGCGCATTATCTCTGCAGAATTTTTTCATAATGGTATGATCTAGTTTTTAATTTTACTGTATGGATATACTTTGCTTGGCATGTCTGGATCTCAGTCTGCATACTGATACATGACCTACATTACAGTTCAATGCTTGACAGTTGTGTATTGTTTTATTTTTATTTTTCTCAATAAAAATCTAACATGCTAAAAAAAAAAAGACACATCTTCCTTAGTTTTAACTGCATTGTTGGTGTAATTTTAACCTACTCACATATTTATTGGTTCTTATTAGGGGGGATAGTTTTACAATTTTACTGTATTTGTTAATTGAAATGCAATTAAGGGACATTTTGGGCATTCTTTAAGCCTAATTCCCAGTGCTGCTTTAATGTAAACACAGCATCTGGAAAAATAATCGACCAAATATGGTCATGACCATATTTAGTGATTGATGTCACCCAGTATCTCCAGCATTGTGTCTACATTACTGCAGTGCTGGGGATCTCTCATTTTGCACGAGTTTTACAAGAGTGCGACCCATATGCATCAGTGGGCATCGAGTTGTCATGATTGATGATGGATTTACATTACTGGATGCCTTGATTAAGATCGTGACTGATGCTGGATTACATCAGGGGATATTTTTTTACCATTTTACTGTATTTCCTAATTGAAATGCAATTAAGGGACTTTTTCTACTATGTGTATTTATTAACATTTAACGCTTTGGGAATAAATAAAGGGATAATAATGTACTCATTCCCCTACAAGGGGGCATATATCTTGGGGCCCTATTATAAAAAGGGATTCTGGTTTCTGCTATAAGTCCCTCCAACACCCCTCACATTCTGTTCGTGGAAACAGATGTGGGGAGGAGGCCCTTGTTCTTTAACATTGTATCAAGGTGTATTGCAAGGAGGGGAATCTCTGCTGCACCCCTTGCATGGTACCCCCCATTGTTCAAAGGCATGTGGCCTGGTATGGTGTATCCTGTCACTCCAGGATATATGCCTGGATAAAGGTCTAGGTGGAAACCCCATGCTGTTTTGCTGGGGGTTTTCTTTATGTGTATTGTCACTTTTAAGAAACTACATTATACTGTTTGTTTATCATGGTGTGCAGTTTCAAGGCATCCCCCAAGCATGTTATTTAAAGGATTTGTGCATTTTCAATGTTGCCTTTCAAGCCACATGAAAAGACCTTCTCCCCAGTGGATGGTATTTTTTTTTTAAGTTTTGCATTTGCACATTTCCACCATGGCAGTGCCCAGGGACATATGTCCTATTTTCAACAATAACTTACCTAATAGCTTTAAAAAACCCAGAAAAAATAGCTAGTTTCACCTCCTATAGCATTCAATGGGGTTCAATGCATCTTGCTGGTCTTACTGAATCTGGCTTAAACCAAACCTGATCAAACTGAACCTGGCAAGTTTGCTTATCCCTAATCCTTATTTGACTAGCCCTATTTTATTGGACTAGTGCTGAAAGGGAGTAAATGAACATAACTGTTTATTTCTGTTAAAGCAGACACCACAGAAATGTCTTATGTGTGAAAATTCAAAAGTAAGACTAATCATGTCTGCCTAAAACATTGGTTGGTAACTTAGACAGATCACAAAGGAAAAAAAAATGTGAGCTTTAGTTTTTAGATCTCCTTAGAGCTGTCCGCTATAAAAACAATCAAGCAACAATGGCTCTCATGGGCCATTAACAATTAATGTTTTCCTATCTAATAAGTAGGAAAAACACTGCATAAGCTAGTAAACTGAGTAAATAATCTTTATTTTAGGATCTCAAATTAAAATACTATAGGCTTGAGTCACTTAAATCCAAGTAATTAAGTTGTTCCAAGCAAAATTTACGAAATATTTACAAGATTTATTATTCCCATGATCATTTATTTTAAACAAATTACACCGTAAATTAAATGCTGAGAAGAGTCAGGTTCTTTGCTGTTTATAGAGTTGATGGCACTAGGAACACATTCATGTTTAACATCCATTTGTGTTTTAAAAAAGTTAAAAACAAATTAATCTTAATTAAAGTTTAATACTCCATCAAACTCTGGATCCCAGGGTATAAAAACAGAAAAGAGTAAAAAAGATAATGGCCGGTCATGATTATAACATGATTTTGTAACGATCAATTGTTCTAAATAAATGTGACAGCCCAATAATAAAAATAATAGCACTCACTTGATGTGAAGATGATAGGTGTCGGGGGGCGTGGCTTAGCGCAGACACAAGATGGACGCACATTGAAAGAGCTCCAGAGCTGACGGGAGAACTTTGCACGATTAATCAACAGATATGGGGAAAATTGATCGCCAACTCCCTTTTGACCATGATACAGGCTCTCACAGATACAACTCGATCCCAACAATGTTCCGGGCCCAGCACCCTGACCTGCGGAACACCAACCCTCCGCCTGACCACGAGGCGTCGGATCATGAGGGCCAACATCCTTCATCAGCAGGCGATGTCCCCGTTTACATTAACAAATTGCCACAATGAGCGGACCTCAAATCGGTGGTGAGTGAGAGCAAGCATGCTATCTCGAATGCAGTTGCGGGTCTGAGAACCTACATTAAAGCAATCGTGGATCGCCTCTCTGTGGTTGAGCAAGATGGCGCCCAGCGGGATGAAAAAATTACCATTAACAGACGTGCTATCTCATCACATACCACCCATCTCATTGCCATGAAGAGACATATGGAGGACCTGGACCTGCCTGAGTCGGTGGAGCCGGAGGGCATACAATCGGCTCTGCAGGCGATCTTCAACGAGCTCCTGGACAGGCCGCTGGATTCGCCAATAGACCTAGAGAGAGCACATTGCGCTTTACGTCCCCGAGGCAGAGATACCGATCCACCGAGAGACGTCATCTGCTGCTTTCTCAGCTTCCAACTCAAGGAAGAGGTGCTGTTTAAATCGAGGCAAAACCCCTCACTGATATATAATGGAACGGAAATTAAACTCTTCCAAGATCTTTCGGCTTTAGGTTATATAGTCGAATGTTGGGTAGGTTAATGCCTAGATGTGTTTTGGGATTCTGCATTTTTTTGAGAGCTACGCGAGCTTTTTTGCCTCTCTAAATAAAGTGGATAAAGGCTGAGTCTAAAAGTCTTGTATCTGTATGTTTAAGTATCACAAATTCCTTGGCTTGTGTCGCTGATAAAAATGATTCCACAGAGCCGTTTGGGTTGGAAATGCTAAGCACTGCCGGGTAAGCTAATGTAAATTTGATGCGCCGGTCCACCAGCAGCCTGCATACCTCGGAGAACGAATTGCGTTGTTTGGTGAGTACAGCTGAATAATTAGCAAAGAGTAGGATTTTGTGCCCCTCTGCCACTAAATTGCGTTGGGCCCTATATGCTTGGAGAATTTGTCTGCGGTCATTGAAGTCCAGGTAATGGACGATCACAGGCCTGGGTTTCTGATTATCTCTGGATACCCCCACTCTGTGCGCACGTTCAACTCTATATGGGGCCGCCAGGCCCAAAGCCTTCGGTATGATTGCAGCACAGAAGTGGGCGAGATCCGCAGGGGGAACCGTTTCTGGAAGGCCGATGACCCTAAGGTTGTTTCTCCTGGACCTGTTTTCCAGGTCATCCACTTTCTCCATTAAGAGGTGAACAGAGTGAGTAGTGTTGTCCAGTGTGCGTTGTGTGACATGCAGAGCGTCTTCTAGATCACTGACCCTGTGTTCCGCTGTTTGTATGCGGTGACCATGAGAGTCGAGTGTCTGTTTAAGTGGGCCCAGCTGCTGCTGTATCGCCTCCGTGACAATGGCTTTCATGTCAGCCTTAAGATAGGCAGCCACCGCTGCCGCTATGTGTTGGTGTTCCGTTTGTAGGGATGCGGATACAGAGGGCTCACCTTCCGCTGCCTCAGTAGATGAAGCCAGCATGTCCTCCGTGTCCGCCATCTTGGACGCATCGAGGTCGTCGCTGGAAGGAGGTATGATGGCCCGTTTAGTCAGGTTCGGACGAGAGACAAATCTGTCCATGTCGTCAGGTGGTTCGTTCCGGTGCATTCAGCAGTCTCTGAGCTAGAGGAGAGGACCGGGTAGTGTACTCGATAAATGTACGGGACGGAGCGATGCTGCACACGTCTAGCTCATCGGGCGCCGGAAACGTAAGTAGGACCGCTCTTGACAGAGCTACGCCGGCTCAACGTTCCATATCGCTGGAGATTTCCCTTTGGTCTAATGGCCTCCAGGGCGGGTTGCACTGCTGTACTGCACCTACCGGAAGATTTACCCTCCTTTTGCGATCAGCTCAACTTACCTCACCTTCACCTCCCGGAATGGTATGCCGAATTCCTCCCGCCAGATGGATGGTCTGAACCTGACCCAGAGGATGCTCCAGTTCCACCAGTCTTCAGCCCTGCACACAGCAAGCAGAGGGGCAGAGGCACTGGTAGCCGTTGGGTCACTACCCCTCCTCCACGACGATTCGACACCCCACGCGCACGTCGCAGTCTGGCAACAGGAGCCCCGGAGGGCTGAAGATCTGCCTGGTGTCATGCTTCTGCTGCCTTCTGCGTGGATCCACTCGGGTTAGTACGCAGTGTTGTGCCCCGTGGTGAGTGTTTGTTGGATCATGCGAGAGCAGAGGACTCATGTCCGTTGGCAGTATCCCGTGCACAGTTCATTCCATAAGTTAGAATTTGTTTTAGAACATTTTATCTGATGGTGTGCAGCACCCGCAACCCGAACTTGGACTGTATATTCGTTTCCTACTGACTTTCGTACAACGGTGACAGATGCCGCCTCCACCCTTGTCCTGTGCGAATATAGCTATCCAGGCCACCATGAGGTATTATGCATACGGGTTGAAAATGGAACTTATGGGTTCTCCGAACCCTATGGAGTTTTTGCATAAGCTAATGTTTGATTTCTTACTATCACTGCCTTGCTAATGTTGATTCCACCCTGCAATGTGATATTTCATGCATAACCTGCTGTACCGACCAGATGTAGTTTGTTAAGCCATGGATTAGATTCCTCTCGGACGATTGTCTCACACGTGCTGCCTGTCCTGGCGTGACATTGTCGTTCTATTGTGAAATCTCTGTGCATATGTTTACTAGGATGCAGCTCACGCAGCCTTGTACATAGAGACCGTAGGCTTTTATGCCCCGACTGTTTTACACAGCTAGCACATAGTTACTGCATTGGCTAGGCGACTCCTCAGGAGCGGAGCTCCACATCCCTGGAAACGTGGCACAGACCTGACCGGTCTATATTGTTCCTAGTGTTGCTCCTACTTTATATGCACAAGTCCAGTTCGAAATGCGTTATGTTTCCTAAGTTATCTCGGGTGCTCTGAACCTTTTCAGGTTTCCTGTTTACCATACTTCAATGACATGACATACCTTCCCACTAGGTCATACCCTACATTCATTAGTACCCTTCTCCCTTGCTCGGATGCGAATTCAAGTTCGTCCTGATCTGTTAATACATACCCCCACACAGGCAGGTGCTACACACCGGCCTGAAGTAGTCCGGTTTGTCACTCGTCAGTAACGTCCTTTGCTCCACTAGTTTGTAAAGCAAGGCGTTACTCCAGACCTGTCTTTGATAGACGATAGATACGTTATATTGGTTGTGGTACAGCTCCAGACTACCTTCCAACAGAACCTAATAACAACCCTCATCCCCCCCTCCCTTTGTCTTTTCTGTTCCTTTCTCCTCCCCCCCCCCTTGTTTTTTTTTTCCTCCTTGCTTCTTTATATCTCCCTTTCGTTTATTTGCACCCCTGCCTTACACTCATATGAAGATGCCCTCTCCTATTTTGGGGGGACGCCTCTCAGCCTCCCTCAAACTGAAGTTTAATGCCCAAGGTTTAAACATACCCGAAAAATGATCCCGCCTACTACAAGTCGCTCATAACCTTAGAGCACAGATCTTTGGTCTTTGTGACATACTGCAATAGACTGCTATAATAGATCAGTATCAGTATGAGAGACTGCTATGGCACCGAACTCTCACAGAATATAAATACTCTCTCTCTCTCTCTCTCTCTCTCTCTCATTTAAGGACAGGCAGACTCTATTAGATGACTGCCAGGTGCAGGGCACGGAGTTTCCTCTATGGTCCTATTTTCAAATTAGACACTATCTCAACAACACACGAGATATGCGCTATATTCCAGAGCCCCGACGCCATTAGAGTCCCTTTGCACCTCCAAAATACCCGTCAGCCGCGCAATCTCCACGCTTTATCGACTCATCATTTCTCCAGAACCTCCAACCCCTGACCCACTAAAACTCAAATGGGAGAAAGACCTTGGGTTAGCTTTTTCAGACTAGGAATGGGAGAATATTAATTTGAATACTTCCAAGAGCTTGATCAATGTGTACACCCAGGAAAATAATTTCAAAATAAGATCTAGATGGTACAAATCTTCCCCATGCAGGGCCCGTTGTTCCTTAGGTCCGCCACTGAGTTACAGAATCAATCTCCGGTATTTCTGGAGACCAGCTGGACCACACTCCAGATTCCCCTCAACGTTATAGGAAATCGCTGAAATTCCATATGCTGAACGCAGCCAAACAACTCATACCTCTACACTGGAAGTCCTCCTCTCCTCCATCTACCAGAGAATGGTTTGTGAGAATTGATAAAATATGTGACATGGAGGAATTGATCCACATTGCACACGATAGGACATCCGCTCATACGTTCACATGGTCCTGTTGGATTCACTTTAAAACTACTCCGACTTACAAAGAACTACTGTCGGTTGATCCCACTCCAGAATAAAACCCTCCCACTCGGTTAGACCAACTACCATAGATTTAGCAACAGACCCCTATCCCCACCCTCACAGTGCTTGCTTATCCTCCATTTTACTTTGTTATTTATTTTTATTTTTATTATCTTTATTTCCTTCTTCTCTTTATCTCTGGATATACACCTGCTTCCACCACACGCTCCAAGCAAACATATATCTCAACTGGCACTTACTGAATTTATGATGCCCCTATAGAGGCAAACATTGAATGTGAAATAGTCATCTCTGCTGACTATTGCGTTAATGCATCTCTTAAAAATACTGATGTGAAATGTGAGATAAATGGAGCTGTAATGCCATAATTCTCTTTCCGATTTTGTGGTTCAATTTGCTTCCTATATATGTTACCGCTGTATCCCTTGTGATTTCAAAAAACATTATTATGGAAAAGATGATAGGTGTCCTGCTGAGTTTACAGTTGACAAAGTTTTCCTGAGGACTGAGTGTGATCCTGTTTTGTGACGTTCAAAGCAGTTCTTGCTGATGGCGAGCAAATGGGATTGGTATGGGTGATTCTTTAATTGTCATGGAGGAATGTGACTTTGGTGCAATCAGCATAAAGTCAGTGTATGATATCGATCATTACGATCTGGATACTAATTGGAGCAATTAGTATCGGCTAACTTGTTGGGGCAATTAATATAGCCGGCTAACTTGTTGGGGCAATGTAATGGCAGAGCTCGCTGGTCAGGCTTATTGGGGGCAGTGAGACAGTGGGACATGGTTGCCAGACTTGTTGGGGCAATGCCAGCTGCTGGACGAGCTGACCCAAATGAACCTTGGCGGCTATCTGTGTGAAAAGATGTAGCCGTGCGCTGTAGGAGACAGTGCCACGGCTATAGGGTGAGTAAATCAGTGGATGTGTACAGAGAGCGAAGGGGGGAGAACAATATCCCTGCAAGCGATAGTGAGGATCCTGTGATAGGGCTACATGTTTCAATGCAGGATGCCTCTTTCCAGAGACAAATTTTTAAAACTACAGAACATTATCAATCATGACAGCCAACAATGGTGGGAAATATCCTTTCTAAGAAAATACATTGAGTTAGGGATTACCCCCAGAGGACTCAGAATCCAAAAATCTTGTGATTTTCTAGATCAAGATTTAATATTAGATTGGCAACTTCTGGCAAAATTTTGCACCAAAAAATGGTTAGAACTTATCATCACCCAAAAGAGAACGCAAGCTCAACACCATAGCCAGTAAAATAAATACCCAATGCACGTCAGTTAGATATTCATTTGGAACCTCATGTCTCTTCCTGCTTGTCCATCTTCAACTGTAACACTAATAAGTTCGAGGACAATATAATTTGCTCCAAATCCAGCAAACATTTAACAAACACTTCTGATTACACCTTAAATAGAGTCTTCAGTTGGAAGAAATCATCCTATTCTATCTTTGCCAAACCCAGCCTTGTTCCACTACTTTCATTCCACCCAGTACCCACTGACAGAGTGGCCAATGTCATGTCCATTATCAGATTGATAAGTCCAATACTCATCCAACAGATGTGGTCAAGAGCTCCCTTTCACATCACCCTTCCAATCTTATCTCAATGGGATCCAACTCAACCTCTTGTCCACCCCCATCCAGACCCATCTTCGGTTTCAAACACCAACTCTGAAGATGCACATTTCATTCTGAATGTAGACATCCAGATATCAAACACACAGGACCCCTTACCACAATCAGAACCGGCCAATTGTTTAGACTTGGGACACACCCACCCACCCGCCAAAATTAAAAAACGAGAAGAGGAAACAGAGGAGGAAGACACAGCCAAAAAATAAAAAAGTGGTCCCAGAAAACACAACAATAAAAAAAACTCACCTTGAAAAGTCATTATTTAAAAAAAAACTCATATAATATAGACATCAGTCATGAAGCAAACTAAGTTGACGAGTTCATTATGGACATTTGTGAAGATAAAGATGGTGAGATCTTGGAAACACTCTATGAACTTGCAGACCAAAATTTTCCTTCTGATTTTAACCTGGATTTTCTCACGAACCCTGAAATTATTCATACATCCCTCAAACCAAAGTCCACTTTGATCGCTTCCATTCCAAATGTCCATTCATCAACACCTATTTTCATGTCACCTACTCGGATCTCCTTAAGGTTTGCAACACTGCCAAAAAAACATCCCAATCTGAACTCAGGAGAAACCAGGGCCCTCAAAGAATGTGTTTCAAACAAAGACGTCATCATTAAACAAGCAGACAAAGGGAGAGGGATAGTTATTCAAAACCGCCAAGATTACATTACGGAGACAAGCAGGCATTGCCTGACGTATCAACCTATAAGCCTCTCCCACAAGATCCCCTTGTTGAATTTACAAAATAGCTTGATATCCTCACAAAAGTAGCCATGGGTATGGGTATCATTTCCAAAAAGGAAAGTCATTCTTACATCCCCAGTGCCCAAACACACCTTATTTTTACCACCTACCAAAAATACACAAAGACAGTAAGAACCCCCCAGGGCGTCCCATCATAGCTAGTACTAATAGTCTTACCAGTGGTCTGTCCGTATACATTGATCAATTTCTCCAACCCATAGTCACAGCACTCCGATCTTACATTAAGGATTCAGGTCACCTTATTCAAATTCTTTCTCTGTACACGTGGGACCCTTCATACTGTTCGCTCTCTTTAGATGTCTGTTCCTTGTATACTTCTATTCCTCATGCTGTGGGCCTTAATGCCTTACAGTTTTATCCATCTTCCTCTACCATCAACAACACAAGAGCCCAGTTTTTTAGAGATTGCACAGACTTCCCCCCCAAACACAACTACTTTTCTTTTCTGTGCAATTTCTATCTGCAAGTCTGGGGCACAGCAATGGAGGGATCCCCCCAAGTTAAAACAACAAAATGCCTTGGGTTCCCCCAAAAACCACACCAGGCCGTTTCGGTCTGGTAGGAATTTTAAGGGGGGACCCCAGCCCCCAAAAATGGGGGGGGGGAGACGTGGGGTCCCCCCTAACAGTCCTACCAGACCCTTGATTCGTCCCTCCCTGCGCCTTACCAGGCCCTGTGCCCTTGGCATTGGGAGGGTGTCCCCATGCCAATGGGGGCAAGGGCCTCTTCCCTGCAACCCTGACCCGGTGGTTCTGGGGGTCTGTGGGCAAGGGGGCTTATTTGCATCAGGGTACCTCTTTAATTAAGGGGGCACCTTGTTATCCCCCCTGTGAATGAGTAAGGGGTACTTGTACCCACACCACACTTTTAGAAAAAATCCTTAAATTGAAAAAAACAAAGAGTAAATTTTTTACTATTCCTTTAAAACAATGGCTCCATCGATGTAATCCAGCCTCAATCACGATGCACGAGGCCTGCCGACCCGCCGAAATAAAAAAAAGTCCCGCAGCACAACAACCATCCGAACCCGATGAAAACTCATTGCACAATGCCATCTTCTGCACAGGGCTTGCTCCGCCCATTTGACATTGTCAGCTGTCAAATAGTATACCACATAGCATTCGGGAGCTCCTGAATGCCATTCGGGTCTGGGAGCAGAGGTGTCATAATACTTTTCATATGATCGCCGCTCGATCGTTCCCCCCTTTCCTGCCCTGCCAGGTCTGTGCTCGCATCAAGGGTCTGGTAGAAATGTTAGGAAGGACCCCATTTTTTTCCCCGTTTTTTGGGGGCTGGGGTACCCCCTTCAAATTCCTACTAGGGCCTGGTATGGATTTTGGAGGTGACCCCGCACACTTCACTTCCACCTAGACCGACAGTCAATTTCAGTAAGGCCAAGAACATCAAAAACATGGTAGCCCCCAGCAAGTTAGCTCTAGGTTCCAAACCACAGCAAAAATGTTTTTTTTATTTGACAATAGAGTTAGCATGTCCCAGTGCAAAAAAGAAAAATGTCTGACCTGTCAATTCATCCATCAATCCATCATGGACAATCTGAGTTTAAAGACCAATCACTTTTCTCCATCCGAACGTTTTTCAGCACCTATGTAAACGTGAGACCTATTGGATTTACAAACTCAACACCCTAGCACCCATAGGTTTAAATTAGGAGATAGAAATACAGATTATCCTCTAATAGCATGCAGCATTTCTCCTTTTTTTTTCTTTTTTTCTGGGGTTTCCACAATCCCTATGTGATGAAAGAACATCCTTCCGAAGTGAGATACTTTTAGATATTCTCACCTATCCTACTCATTCAATCCACATTGGCTTTACACCATTTCTTGGATGGTGGATAGAAGTAGATGGTAACCACTTTTAATTCATCCATAGAAAATCAACTTTCGGTGCAAAACATTTAACCTGCATAGATCCTTAGAATTATAGGAGCTTGTTTGTTTTATATAAAGATGTATAGTACTTGTAAAAATGTTGTTAATGATGTCAATGTTTCAAACCATACCCTTTGGATTTTCATAAAGCTGAGAGCAAATGACCCCCTTGTTCTGAAAATTAAAAAAGCTTCACAATAACAAACAAAAGTTCCCACTAGTCCAACATCTTTGAACCCCAAGGGACATCAGAACCACCAATATATATTCCTTCATCTGCAAACATTTATTGATATCAAACAATACATTACAAAAAGCCATAATATGGCCAGCAAATTTCCATAGAAACCCTTACAAAAGTATATCAAACTTCCATCAATATAAGATTATCAAACATATTCATGTCTGAATATCCCCATATGTCTCACACAGATCTCCATTCATTTAAAAAGGTTCTTGAAGCTGCTACACTTAGTTCAGAAACATTTTAACGTTCCCACATGCATAGGAGAGATGCTATCCCAATAGCTTCAATCAAGATCAGCAGCACAAGGAAGGTGGGACAATGTATTTAATTTCCAACCGTAAGTCCACATTAACCATGCGTCCTGGGCTGCCAAACTAATCCGGCATCCCATTATTTATTAATGGCATACCATTCATTATCCCATTATTTGCTGCTCCATTATCAATGATCCCACTGCAAAGATTATAGCCATATTAACTGTACCCTTAAGATGCCATATTAATCCAGTCAATCAATTTCAGATATTGCAGGATCAGTATATTCATCTAAGAAATGCAGGATCATACATTTCAACAATGCATGCTCAATAAAGGGTCCATGGACTAGTCCCACAATTGTTACCATATGTGAGCCTTGGGGTGTCAAACAACAAAACACCCAGCATATACAGTGGGTTTAAATTGTGGACTTTGTAAAATCTCCATACAAATAAATATATGGTACAATCTCACCCATATATGGTGCCATATCAGTCCATTCAGTGTAATTAGCTTATCACCGCTCATCTAGATTGCTGTGTGTAGAAGAAGCTTCATGGATTATGCCAATTGGACCCACATAGAGTTTTAGGGCCATGGCACAGTGAGAGAAAGACCAGGCTTACGTAATTTGTACTGACATTGAATGGACATCTGTGTGAGACATGTGGGGATATGTAGGCATGAATATGTTTGATAATCATACTCTTATATTGATGGAGGTTTGTGTTGGAAGCTAAAACAATTGACATCTATGATACATCTTTGATGGAAAGGTTCCTTAATATCGTGAGCTGCCCGTTGCTGTTTGATATGCAAATGAAGACCATCAAAGGGTTCTTGGGGCTGGACACTGATCAAAGGAGATCTGCTGGACTGTCATGTCCTGGGGCAAGCCCGACCCCCTGCTGGTATTTACTGCCCTCACCTGTGTCAGCAAGTTGATATACTTATATGTCAGGACCACTTGGTAGAGAATTTTAAATGTCTTTATGAAAATTTGCTGGCCATATTAGGGCTTTTTGTAATGTATGTTTTGATATCGATAAATGTTTGCAGATAAATGAATATTCTGGTAGTTGTGACTTCCCTTGGGGTCCAAAGATGTCACAATAGTGGGAACTTTTGTTTGTTTTCCATGTGATTATTGAGGACATGATGGACTCCTGGAGACAATACATAGAAAGTACACAGTTCTTCAGGAATGTCAGATTATTTAAAGTGTTTAGAGTCTCTATAAATTCCCTATTTTTTAAATTGATAAAGCTTCTGCTTTTTATATTAAAATTCCTTAACAGAAAGAGAGAATATTCTTTGATGTGACATTTTCCCTGGTCAGGGTTGCTGCACTGTGGTAGGTCAAATTAGAAGTCTCCATATATAGATTGTTTTTACATTGTGTTAATTGATTTTAGCTATACTTGAAATGAAGAATCCCTTGGTGAAGGCTCGAAATTAGATTTATTGCCCAAAAAACTTAGAAGTAGTCCTGAACTTTGTTATTATACATGTCTGGGTAGCCAAACAGGGTTTAGCCATTAGATACATTTGTTTTTTTAAGGGGAGAGATCCAATATTCCTCCTGCCAAATAATCTGCTTCATGCACATGATAAAGAAAGGCTAATGATGGAAAGGTCTGTGTGGAAAAAAACTGATTTGATGAGAAGCATCAAGAAAATCTCAGAGGTCAGAGTGTTGTATCACCAAAATTCAGACTGGGCAAAATCATTAGCCTATTCACTTAGAAATTGCCATAAAAATTATGTTGCGATCTATCTACCTTGGGGCCTAAAATAGTAACAAGTGAAAAATTGGGGCTTTTTATGCCAAGGCAACACCACAAATAATCATCTCAAATATTAAAACATATCTTTATTTATTAAGATACATAAGATCCCCATTGAAAACAATTGCCCTGTTATTACACATATTTAGGACCATCAAGATACTGAACTTTAAAGTTGTTATCTCATAATACATTTCAAGTCATCACAAATGTTACAAATCCAACAGAACATATACTCTACTCAATAGTGCATACAGTAATCCAGCCTTCAGCCTTGAAGCTACGTCTGATCTGTACTCAAAGTTCTACTAATAGGGTACTGGGAGAACTATAGAAGTTAATGAGGGATGGGAAAAAATTACTATGGACTACTACATTACTATGAACAGTACAATTAATCTTCCTTTAGGGTCTTAAAATATGAAAATTGTAAGAGCAAAACATTTTGTCACAGAACAAGTATAAGTAGAGTAGGACCTTTGAATTCATAAAAGCAAATGTTGGGAGAATATAAAAAGGGCTTCTTTTTATGAAATTCAAAATAGTTTATGCTTCTGAGTGGATGGCCTACCTGGATATACTGGGTTTTTTAAAAAAAGAATGTACATTATACTACATAGTTGATAACATTGAAAAAAGACACAGACCCATCCAGTTCAACGTGTTTGTGTGTGTGTGTGTTTTATAACAGTTATAACAGACCTGGAAAGGTAATTCAAAGGCACATGACAAATGACAGTATAGATGCAAGATAATGTTTCATGCATGAGATGGTATATGAGTAATAACTTAATATAGCAACCAATAGTAAAGGCTGTCAGTGTTGGAATATATATCCATACCCAGGTATAAAACACAGAAGGTATCAAATGAAGGTCAGTGACATAAGACTGCCATATATTAATTAACAAGATAGAGGAGACTTGATAGATTAAAGATCTGAAGATGGGGTAAGAAAGAAAAAAAGAGAAGAAAGAAAAAAGAGGGAAGGCTAGAATTAGACCCAGGGTGGGCAGACAGAACATTACTATTTTAGCTAGAATTTATTGTCATGGCTAACCCTTAGCCATGACGAACACATTTGAATTCCCATGTATTCTCCAGATTAAAGACTCAGATGTATAGAAGTCTAACCAGATCACCCACAGGGAGTGACATCTCTCATACGAGTCTGAATCTAAAGCCAGCAGTTCCTCCATCCTTATAATATCTTTAACAGTGCCTACTCAATGGGAAAGGGAAAGGGTCTCTGTAGTCTTCCAAAAAAGAGAAATGAGTTGTCTAGCAGCCGACATAAATAATCTTAGCAAAGACTTTTGCTGTTTTGCCCTATGCCCGGGAAAAATGAACAACAAGCTCATTATAAAATCCAAAAATCCTATAATTATAAATATCATGGACAAAATTATTGTAATAAAGGACATTCCCATCATATATGAAGGTATGTTCCTTTTGCCTCCCTGCATCTTCAACAAAACTCAGGAGAAGATGGGACAATACAATGAAGGAAAACCCAATCCTTGTACCATGTAGCAATAATTTTATAGTTTTTCTCTTGAGTATAACTTGAGATAGAAGGCTTGTATGTGAAGAAAAAATCAGAACCCCAATCCTCTTCCAAAATGTCCCTACCCATGTCCCAGTGCCACGAATCGATATAACAGGGCAATTTATCGCTAAATGTAGACATAAGCAATGTATAAGTAAATGAAAGAGCATGGTGGAAGGGACAAGCAAAGGAGCACAGACTCTCAAGGTCTGTGAGGGGTCTATGACAGAGTGCAGAAGAATATATGCATACTGAAAAACGAAGCTGAATCTGCTAGATATAACACCAGATGGATAAGCAAATACATCCATAGTAGAGGTGAAAGTAAAGTCTTCAGTCTTTACAAATATGTCCACCCACATTTTCAAAAAGGGTTGAGAGGACTAGGTAAAGAAGAGAGACCACTATTTTTTCTTTCCAGGGTCAACGATCATAGAATTGCTAGAGTAAGTGCTCTAAGATCAAGGGGGGACAGAGCTTGTTCCACCAGAATTGATCAATATCAATCTAGTATTCTGGATATGAGAGCTGCTTTAGGATACAACTCGAAGCTCAACAGGCTGATACCCCCTGAGTATTTGGATCAACAAAGTAATTGATAATGGAGGTGTGATAGCCCGCAATTCCATGTAGCTTCAATAAAACACGACCGCACAGATGTTAAAAAGAATTTAGGAGAGTGAATAGGGTATTGTTTCCATGATTCCAAGTACACATAGTTTTGGCCAATAAGGGGAGATAATTAAGCATATAAAGGTCAAATAGTAGTGCAGGGATCCTTGTACCACTGAAAAGTAAAGTTATCTTGCAGTTGAGCAAACAAACGGGGGTTTAGTGAAACATTAAAGGTTTCAGTTTTAGACATGTTTACTTTGAAATTGCTCAGTTCACCAAAATGCTTCAATCCTGAAATTAAAGAGGGGATAATGATGAGAGATTGCTGAATATACATAAGGAGATCATACATGTATCGAGACATATTATGATGGCCATAGTCTAAGTGAATTCCATGGATAGAGGTATTTTGTCAAATAGCCTGATCCAGATTTTTTATTACAAGCACAAAAAGAAAGGAAGAGGGCTACCCTGTCTAGTGCCCTTGGTAATGTGGAAGGGTTCAGACGAAATGCCATTCACCAGCACCTTGGCAGATGGGGTAGAATATAGTGACAATCTTGCTCAGAACATTAGAACCCAACCCAATTTGCTCTAATGGAAGATAAAAGAAATTCCAATTCACTTTGCCAAAGGCCTTTTCAGTGTCAAAAGCCAGAAGGCAGGCCTTGCTGAGGCCTATGAATATGTGAGAGAAGGTGAATAATAATTTTAGTTGTATTGTCTTTGGCCTCTCTACCTAGCACGAACCCTACCTGATCTCCATGGATAAGAGTGGGAAAATGGGGAACTATACATCTACTGCTATAATTATAGAAAAGATTCACTATTCAGAAGGAAAATCAGTGTATAATTTACATTTAGATGGGTCTCTTGCCATTTTGGGGATGACTGCATTGTGTACCAATCAACAATTGGGACGGTACGAGGTGTTTCACATCAACCGTAGTAAAGGTATGTAATAAAATCGGAGACAAGGTCTCCAGAATGTTTTTATAAAACTTCAGGGTAAAACTAAAGGGCCAGGGGGAAGTCCAACAGCAGTGAAGTTTGTATTTCCAGGGAGGGTAGCACAGTGCCAGAAATATACATCTGCATGTTGGCAAGGTAGGGCTCTGGAGAAGATTGAGGTGAAGGTGGCAGGAGATAATATAGGGATAAATAATAGGTTATAAAGCCCCACCAATCCCCGAATTAGAATGGATTGGAGATGTAGGGGAAGTGAATATACATTAGAACTGAAGTCCTATGAGGTATGGGGTGTAAAATCTGAGCCAGATTTCTCCAACATTTATTAGCCGATTCATAATGTTTCACATGGGCTCTGTCCCTGGCAATCAGCAAAAGGCTAAGAAGGTCATATTCTACAAAAGTAGCGGTGAGCAGATCTTGTTTATGAAGCACTTCAAGTATGGATAGCTGTTCCAATAGGGATTTGATTTTTGAAGATCTTTCTTTTTTTGATTCTGGAGTTGTGTTGTATAAAGAAACCCCACAACACATACTTCAAAGCTTACCATTGGGTGAGAGGGTGGATATCACCCATCTGATGATTAACTAGAAAGTCTCTAATGGCCTCAGTTATAGCCACAGTACAGCGAGTAAATTAGTATTAAGCCACCAGGAAAAGGATCTAGAAGATCTACGCAATTGTCCCAATATGAGGTGCAAGGGAGCATAATCTGACCAGATCTGCAATCCTATATTGGACATAGGAGTATCGCCTAGCAGGGATTGCATGGTGAGAAAGTAATCAAACCGACTAAGGGAACTGTGGGCAAAGGAATAGTAAGTTAAATCTTTGACTGAGGGCCAGTTCACACCACAAAGGCTACGCTCCAGAGCGTTCGGCCTCTGCAGTGCACTGGAATTCCATTCCGCCAGCTCCCTGTGTTCAGGGACGGGGCGTCGCAGTGCATTGAAGTCCTATAATGCCCCCTCCCTCCCCTGAAGGCAGGGAGCCAGCTGGCTTGCTTTCCAGTGTGTTCCAGAGGCCGAACGCTCTCGAACATGGACTTTGTGGTGTGAACCGGTCCTTAAAGGATGCAACACCCACCAGACATCAACAACCAGTAGGTGGTGCAGATAACGTTCGAGCTTGGCTGAGGAAGCATATGGTATAAAATACTTTTTCGTGGAGCAATCAAGCCATGGCACCAGGGCTAGGCTGACGTCACCTCCAAGTATCAAATTGTGGCATCCAAAATGTTTCAAGGCAGAGATCAGGGAGGCAAGGAATTGGACCTGACCTTGATTAGGGAAATAAACATTATCCTAACATGTACCTAGTAACCTCAAATCCGACTTTGAAGCCCATTTCCACCATAATAAGTGATTTGTTTTTATTGTGTTAATCTAGAGGTGCAGAGGGGATGTATGTGTCGGTGCAGTGTCATGAGTCATACTGCTGTTTTTAATACTTTTTTTATTGGCTTTCATAGGTCAGAGTCCTAGAAATTCAAATTTCCCTCCAGAGGAACTTCAATCTGACTCTCTGAGGGTCGGTTGTTATCTGTAAAATGTAATCAGCTGATTCCTCTCTGCTCTGCTGACCCCTCCCCCTTCTCATGAACGAGCAGACACTCAACTCTGAGTAGATGATCAGCAACACCTGTTACAGAGCAGAGAGGAAAACTCCCTGTGAATCATGAAAAGATCATCTCTACACATGGTTCTGTGTGTGAAGAATTATTATTATTATAGAGGATTTATATAGCGCCAACAGTTTGCGCAGCGCATTACAATATAAGGAAGACATTACAATTACAACACAATTCAAGACAAGGTGGTAAGGAGGGCCCTGCCCATGAGGGCTTACAGTCTAAAAGGGAGGGGCAAGTGATACATGAGGAGGTAGCTCTCTGGGGATGAATTGTTTGAGAAATTGATATTTCGGTGGTTAGGTTGAGGTCAGATAAGCTTCCCTGAAGAGATGAGTCTTAAGGGAACGCCTAAGGTAGTCAGAGTAGGAGATAGACGGACAGGTTGGGGTAAAGAGTTCCACATACTTCTTTATAATTCCCAGCTTTGTATACATTGCATACCTTATTTCTCTTTTCTTCCCCAGTCTTCTTACAGTGGCCATGTTTACTAAGGGCAAATTACTAGCTCTCCTTTTACTTCCTGGATTTCTGGCACATGTGACTAGGACATGTGACCATGCACATCATCTTAGGGGAGGAAAAATGCCTTTCCCTGAGATCTCCTCAGATTACAGATGAGATTTCCCAGCAATGCTCTGCTGATGACAAGGCAATCCCAGTGTGGATTGCTCTGGTAAACTGAAGTCATTTTGCTCTGTCAAAGCAGGAAGTGAATGCTCTGCAAGTGTACGTATTTCAGAATAACAGCATTTTACACCTGACATGTCTTTGTTATTATTAGTCATCAGGGCAGCCTTCAGAAATTTCGAGGCCCCTTACACGGCTTTAGGCCGGGCCCCCCGCATCGGCCGGTTCGCAACACTCACAAACCCCGCCACGCTGGGCCAGTCACACTGTTATTATTATACATATATACCGCAATGCTGTACAGAGAACACTGAGCCAGTCAGAATGAAGAATGATCTCCTCCACATTTTGTAAAGGTAAAACTGTCTCTAAACTTCCTTTAACTGTTTTGTATCACTCTCTTTCTGATCTATCTGTCTCTCTCCCTCTCTCTGATTTGTCTGTCTGTCTGTCTCGCCGCACTGTCACACTCTCCAGGCTGTCTCTGTGTGTCGCTTGCTCTCTGACTCCCACTGCCTCTATTTTTTAATATCTATATCTGTCTCTATATATCTGTTTTTCTCAGTCAGTGTTGAATCAAAGTCTTTTACTTTATTACATTATCTGTTATTATTTAATTGGGGAGGAAGGGTGAATTTTGTCCTGGATTGTATTAAAAAATCCTCCCTATGTTCTGGTGCGGGCAATCACACTGCGGACGGGGGACGTGGCTGCGGTGTCATTGACCTGAATCTCACAGTACCATGCAATTAACACATGCTATTGTGCAACACACCTGCTGTGTGTTAGTGGGGCAGGTGTGTTGCCATTTATTTAAATGGAATCACATCGCACCACCTGACCGCAAAGCGCTGCCACCACATTTTCATGCAGTGAAAAAGTATTGCATGCACCCATTTTGTCCACTCTGCAGTATTGCGGTACCACACATTGCACCTTGTGGCAGCACACTGTGGAAGGGAGGTTGCAAATTGCAATGCACCTGAGGCACTGTAATGCATGGTAGATGTGCTGTGATTCACACAGTACTGTGCAATTAATATGTTGCATAGGTGTAAATGGGCCTTTATGGATTTTGAGTAGATCAGCACAACAAAATGGACAATGCATGGTACTGCACTACCATGTGTTGTGGTGTAGAGGAAAAAAATGAGTGCATGCAATACTTTATTCCACTGCATTGTATCGTGATACCATGCGTTGGTCTGCATGGCAGCACATTGTGGCCAGGAGGTGTATTGGGCTGCCATTCAATATTGCAAATCACCTGGTGTACTGTAGTGCATGGTAGGTGCTTTGCACAATAGTTTCAGAATGTTTACTCTGATAAAATAAACAGTATTTAATTTATGAAAACAGGCCGGGATCTGGAATTATGGAGATCGCCAACTCATTTTCACAAATCAACTAATAATTCGAGTTCTTTATTTGCGCTAACTTGAAGACAAAATAAAAACAATAATGTGCAAAAATATATGTATTTATTAACTAAAATCAGTGCAAAATAATAATCAACATAAAACTGGTGACAATAAAGAATATGGATGAAAATTACAATATTATTAATCAGTCAAAATAATAATAAAATAAAACCACAGGATATAATTTCAAATATTAATGAAACAGAACTAAGTAACTCCTGGAATACAGCTAATAACTTCTCAGTTGCTCATCAGAATGTGACCAAATAATGTGCAGATTCAACACATGACCTCTCATAGCCAAACTGATGTTAAAGCTCAAAGTTCTACTGCGCATTAATTAACTCATAATACTTTGCACAGGACTGTCTAATCAGCCAATACTCTATTTGAGGTAAAGACAAACTTCCACTAAGTGATTTTATTTTTATGTATATATCACAGCTAGACCATTAACTGGAAACTGAAATCAGCTTTAAGGAGACTCCAAAAATATTTCTCCCAAGATTGAAAGGGAGACAATTTTTGCTGCAGATTAAATTTTAGTCCAATTAAATCCTGATGCTAACAATGACTAAATGGTTTAGTTAGCTATATATGGCTAGTCAATTGCTTACAGATAAATAGAAATCTATACTTGATCAAAAAATGTAAAATTCATTTGTCTTAGAGATCAGCTTTGTGTCAGTGTAGGGACAAGAGATGTTCAGGTTCTATTTGGTTCAGTTCCACCTGGCAGCCCATCTATCAGCTTCAGATCTCTCCTTCCTGTGTCTGTCCTCCTGTATATGCTTTCTTTTTTTTCAGTCTCCTTCTCTTAACTTTCTCCTAGCTTTGATCACCAAAAAATGTAAGAGGAGAAAGCTTATCTCAACCTAATTATGATGTCAGGAAGGTCTACATTTTGTTTCAATTGTTCCTGTAATTACCGGAAGAGGGCAAAGTCCATAAAATTAGGAAATAATCAGCTATCTGGACAGAACCTGTCAGACTTACTATCTCTTTAAGAGATGTATAGCTTGGGAAAGTCTGAACAAGAAAAACAATTCTTTTGTATATACATTGAGAATGAAGTCATTGGTTACTCACATTTTTTTTTCACTGAATAAAAAAAATAACAATATGCCTAACATAATTATTTGTACTTTAAAAAAACACCATATTAATAATATATACTAATATATGTCAATAAATACAACCAATCAATATATATATATATATATAACGGAAAATTGTATACTTACCTATCGGTAATCTTCCTTTCCTGATGCCAATCCATGGCAGCACACAATGGGTATGGCTCCGCCCCCAGCCCAATCACAGGACCAGTTATACTATAAATTAAAGCCCGCCTCCCAAGGCCACCATTCTCGTAACAAGTACTCAATGCGAAAGCCATGGGAGGGTTCTGTATGCTGCCATGGATTGGCATCAGGAAAGGAAAATTACCGATAGGTCCTGTGATTGGGCTGGGGGCGGAGCCATACCCATTGTGTGCTGCCATGGATTGGTGTCAGGAAATATATATAAGGTATATAGGTTGAATATTGTATATAACAAAAAATATAAAATTACTCAATTACGCAAATATTTAGATGCCTCATGCAATACTAATAATAATAGAATTGGAAATGTTGATAATACCATTCCCTTCAAATTATTAATACTGTATATAAGGTAACTTATATAGTGAGTTCCATCTCCTATGTGGTGAGAAAAGAAAAATAATATAATGGTAGTTTCTTTTGTTCTTCGTTAAGCTTGAGATATGTCAATGCCATCAATCTCAGTCTAACACAGTCTGATACCATGGCCAGTCCTTATCTCGTCATTGTTGTCTGGTACCCCCATAATTTACAACCTGGGAATGTATGTGGTAAGGCTCTGAGAATTGCTGATGTTAGAGTCTTTGTCCAGAAACTATGAACTAAAATTCACTTTATACACTGATATAATATAAAAAACAAAGATGGATTCCAGGATGCCCATATTACATTATGTAGAACAATAGGTATAGGCCTTATAGCTTCTTCCTTTTAGCACCAAATAGTTTAGACAATAGCATTCATTAATCATATGGTACCCCATAGATGTAATGCACTGCATAGGTGTAAATGGGCCCTTATGAAATACACACACACACACATTGTCCAGGAGACAGTGCAGAGTGACATGGAGATTGTTTTACATCTATGACTAAAGTTGGAGGATTGTTGTAAGTGATTGCTAAATAAATCAGTTATATTTTGTCTCCAACAATCGCTCAGAACATTCCTCCAACTGTAGTCACAGGCTAAAAAATAGAGAAATCTCCATGTCACTTTGCACTGCCCAGGAGGTGTTACTGCTTTGAATATTAATGAGGCACGTGCACTAGGGAAGCAAAGCTGTGGGGGAAGTCATTTTTCCATGCCGTACATTGTTTCCACTGTGCACAACAGCCTCTAATCTACATAGCCATGTGGATACTAAGAGGACAACTAAAAAAAAGTTAGTTTTTGTCTTTATGTACAGCATCTGCATATGCTAGCTTCATGTACTCTTAAAGGACATTGCTGGCATATGTTTTTTTGAAATGCTTACGCAAAGGTGGAAATGGGCTTCAAGGAACAAACATCTCCCCTGAGTATCTATGTTTTGCTGTACCACCTCAGGTTAAAAGGACTTATGAAAAGCCACAGAGACCCCTTTAGATCATGGTTGAGGGTTAGGACTATGAAACAACTTAGTAAAAAACATTTCCTGAAAAAAAGAGAAATGTTATCTGTCTTACAGTGTTTTCTTCAAGGAATAAAACTTAAGTCTTACATTTATAAAAATGGTATAAAATGTGGTTTCTCTTTTAAGGGGTATTAAATCCCCACACATTGAGAGAAGAGAACTGTGGAACACAATAAAAGACCAAGAAGTGTACAATTAGCCATCCCCATAAAAGTAGGAAACATTGACAGCCCATTGCAGGGAAGGAAAAAGTAAAAAGACAGAAGCAGCAGGCAGAAGAGAAAAGAGAGGGAAGAAAAAAAGAAGACCTAAGGGAGGTAACAGAACCATAAGAAATAAGAGGAACAAGCTCCATCTAGTGGAGGTAAGTAAAATTACCATATGAACAAGATATGTTAGCAAATGCAATACTAATAAGAGAAACAGTGCTGTATAACCAGTGGAATGACCAGAGTCAAGTGGTAGGACATGAACTTGACTCAGTGTGGGCAATTTTCTTACTGTAGCACTGTTGCCAGTATAGGCAGGAAGGTAGGCCAGGCATCAACAGTTTCAAAAGCCAGTCTAGAGAAGACAACTCGAACCTGCCCAGTAGATTTCGTAAGTCACTCAAGATCTCTAAAAACTGCTGTCTTACCCTGGCAGAAAGTGATCAGTTGAAAGGGATATCCCTATCTGTATAAAATATCTTTAGACCTTCACAATTCCAGCAACAGTTTAAGCACTCTTCGCAGGGATAATGTTTGTCTGGAAAGAAGGTAGAAGGTAGAAGAATATTCTCGGCAGCATTCAAAATTATTTTGTTCTGAGATCTAGCCAATTGCACTTGTTTTCATAAGAAAAAGAAGCAAATGCAGTATAAGGTATCTCTTAGAAAAGAAGAGTCTGGGTTCTTTTGGTTGTTGCAAGAACTGATTAAAAATGGCCAGAGCTGCAAAAGTTAGATCTTTGTGTTCAATCGATTCAGGGAGGCCTCTGATCTGATCCAAAAATTATTGCTCCTATTCCTGTTCTCAGTGTGTCATCATGCTGGGAAATTAGCTGGTGAATTAAAACCTTATGTCTGTCCAGTGCAACCTCATGAGCCTGTACATGAGATTTCAGTTCAGTAGTGGAGTGATCAATATCATCAAATCTGGCTCCCACATCCCATTTCAATTACCCCATCTCCCTTCAATATGTGTCTTCTAACCTCTTCACATCTCACAAGTCTCAATGTCCTACTTTCCAAACCTACTTTCTTTTTATGAGGAAGTGAGTAATAAATTGGACAGAGGAATGGCTGTGTATATAGTATACTTGGACTTTGCAAAAGCGTTTGACACAGTTCCCCACATGCGGCTAATGTAAAAGTTAAGGTCAGTAGGTATAGATTATTCAATCCGTAATTGGATAGAAAACTGGCTTAAATACCTTATTCAGAGAGTGGTGATCAATGATTCGTACTCTGAATGGTCTGAGGTTGTTAGTGGTGTTCCCCAGTGTTGGGTCCCTTACTGTTTAACCTATTTATAAATGACATAGAATTGGGGATTAAAAGTACTATTTCTGTGTTTTGCAGATGACACTAAGGGGTCTATTCACAAAGCTGCCAAGGGCAGCCGAGTGAATGACCGTTCTACAAACAGATACTTAAAGATAATTGCAGGCTTTTAATTTTTTGTAAGCAACCTTTTAATGTTTTGCATAATTTATTCTTGTTTTCCCCACCTTTCTTTTCACAGTTGCCGTTTTCACTAAGGGCAAATGGATCCATCTCCCCTTTACTTCCTGGAACTCTGGCATATGTGACTGGAATATGTTACAGTGCACATCATCTCAGGGGGAAGAAATGGCCTTTCCCTGAGATCTCATGAGATTTTGCAGTCTAAAGCTGAAGTTTCCCAACAATGCACTGCTGATGTAACCTTCCTGGGAAGCATCTCTTAGGCCCAGATTACATTACTAATGCCTAAGAGGGCCAGAAAGTAGAAAAGCAGTAATTGTAAGTAAAAGCAACCTATATTTGTTTAACTAATGAAAGTAACATGATTTAATATCAGTTTTTTGTGAAATGCATGCACAATGTTTTCCAATCCCACTGCACTGGAACACAGGGCATTTTATTACCATGCGTTCCATTGTGGCCAAATGTACTGAATGGCACTGCCATGCTCCCTCCCACCCCAGAATGCAAGGAGACTTTATATGCAATCCCTTGCATTCCAGGCATGGGACATTGCAGTAGATGCGTGGGCTGGTGGAGACAAGCCCTAAATGCGGACATTTGGATGCATCTGAATTTCTGAATGGCAACAATAACAAATTCCAATGTATCCAAATGTTTTGATAACGAAAATGTCGGAATGTCATTCGAAGGAAGCTATGCTATTAAAGTGGGGAAAAACAGCGTGCAGACACTTTTAGGTCTGGTAGAAATCTTGTGAAAAAAAATGTGTGGGATCTCATTCCAAATCCCTTACCAGACCCTTGACTTGAGCAGTGGCCTAGCAGAGCTGGAAAGGGGGATGATTCTGCACCCCCCCACCATGCCAGGCCACATGCCCTCAACATGGGGAGGGTGCTTCACCAAGGGGGGACCCCCTGGCAAAGCCCCTTGTTGATGAGAACAAGGACCTCTTCCCCACAAACCTGGCCTGGTGCTCGTGGGGGTCTTCATGCAGGGGGGCTTGTCTGAATCTTGGTACTCCCTTTCATGGGGGCACCCAAATGCCGCCATCCCTTGTGAATGAGTAAGGGGTAGTTGTTACTCTTACTCATTCACTAAATAAACAGTAAGATAGTAAATCAACACACACATCCTTTATTATTATATAAATACACCATACAGTTTTTGACAAGTCCTTTATTTATTTAAAAAAAAACCAAAAAATTCCCATGATGTAAATCCATTGTCACTCACATTGTCCAGCGAAGTAGATCATTGTCAATCATGATGCCCACCGCTTGCCGACTCAATGAAAGTAAAAATCCCTGCAGCCACCTCCACACCCAACGAACTTCAGCCGCAAGTGACAGCTCTGCTCCAGATTGTAAACAAAGGAAAGCAAGTTGTGACATTACTGGACTTGCTCCACCCCTTTGTTTACATTCCAGATCTACCACTTGTGGCTGGAGCGGCAGGCATCTACAAGAATCTTAATCCCTGGACAATGTGATTGATAATGGATTTACTTAGAGGGACATTTTTGTGGGCTTTTTTAATGAATAAAGGATTTGTCAAAAACTTTGTGGTGTATTTATTAATAAAATACTTTTCAAACTGGTGTAGTGACCTAAAGGGTCTCGCATGAATTGATGGGGGGAAGGGGGGGTGCACACTTTTTTGGCATGGGGTTCCCCCTAGAATGGGGGGGCATTCTGCTTTTTTTTCAATTTTCATGTTTAATAACATAATATCCGAATAACGAACCGTATCAGATTTGGATTTCCCCCCCCCCCCCCAAAAAAAAGAATCGATCCAAAACTAAATGAACCAAATTTCTTGAGCCTTTACATGTCTACCCCTTATTACGTTGGTTGCCATTCACTGGACTCTTTCTGGTGCAAGGACATCATTCTTGTGGATAAGTGACCAAAGCTTATTCAAGATCAGGCCAAACCAGTGTTTTTTACAGGGGTAGAATGACTGATTTATATCTCAAATATGTACCTTTTTATTACATGAGAATATGATTTGTTAGCTGTAGCTTGGCATTGC
Source organism: Nanorana parkeri (assembly GCF_000935625.1). NCBI lineage: Eukaryota > Metazoa > Chordata > Amphibia > Anura > Dicroglossidae > Nanorana > Nanorana parkeri. The sequence continues at coordinate 566,198 of NW_017307107.1, read as the reverse complement.
ACGCTATTACCCCATTTATTTTCCCGCATATTTTTTATCATTAATTAACACTGGAATCAAACTCTTAAGTTCAACCTCAATATAATTTAAAAACAAGTTAAACAGCATTGGCAACAAAACAGATCCCGGGCTTATGTTTAAAATTACAGTGATTAATTCACAACTAGTGAGTTTTTGGCAAAAGTCACATTTACTGTTTCATAAATATGCCCATTAATATCAATGCAGCAATTTTATATTTATGTGTCCAGACCACAGTCTATTAAGCTTGTGCCCAATGCATCAGGGTGCTTTGCTCAATCAGACAGCCAAAGTTATACTAAGAATCATATTATACAGAAACAGGCATTTATATTTTTTTACAGTTTATCCAAATTGTAGTCCTACCACATTAAAGTGCTCCAAATTGCACATTACAAAAAGTCAACCTCAAGTTAAAAATGTGTTAAATCTTTCAGTCTTGTTTATGAAGTAACCTTACACCATAATGGATTCATTAGTGTATCTCTCAAACATCCTCCATGGTGTATTCATTAGACATGTAAGATTAATTTCATTCTGAATTGAAAGTCAGACGAATTTCAGCATATTCGGACATTCGGATGCATCTGTTTCTGTTTAAAAGAAATACTGAATCCGAACATATCTGAATTTTTGATAACGAAAATTCGAATGCATCTGAATTATTTTTAATGAAAATTCGGAATAAACTTATGTTGTTAAACGTTAAAATAATAATAATAATTAAAAAAAAAACGCATGTAGTCCCCTCCCTAATTCATACCAGACCCTTTAGGTGTGGTAGGAATTTTAGGAAGGACCCCACCAAAAACATTTTTTTTTTAAAGCGTAGAGTTCCCCCGTAAAATCCCTCATAAGACCATTGATCAGAGCAGTAGCCTTGTGGAGCAGAAAAGGGGGAGATTACCATACTAGGCCACATGCCCTGAATATGGGGACGGTGCTTTGCCAGGGGGGGATCCCCTGGCAAAGCACCTTGTTCTCTTGTCCTCCAGTTTTATGTCTGTGTTCGGTTCAGCTAAGATCTGAAATACTTTAGAGATTGCTTTTTGATTGGTCCTATTATCTTTGAAGAAGGCCAGGATACTCCTAGTGAAATAATTGTGTTTGAAACTCAAAGATGAAAGAAAGGGTCTGATTTACCAAAATCATACTCATACTATGACCTAGACATGTGCGATTTGTTTCAGAACGATTCTTATTTAGAAGAATTTTCATTATTCGGAGATATCCAAATAATTCGGAGATATATCCAAATCTCTGAATGACAGAAATGACAAATGCAAACGAATCTGAATTTCCGATACTGAAAATTTCGGATACAAATTAGTTAGTGGTAGTATGTACAAATTTTCGTTGCAGCATTAGAAAAAATAAAAAAAAATGGCAATGGGAGGTCCCCCTCCCAATTCCTACCAGACCCTTTAGGTCTGGTAGGAATATTAGGAGGGACCCCCCCAAGTTAAAAAACAAGTGCGTGGGGTTCCCCCCAAAAGCCATAACAGGCCCTATAGGTCTGGTAGGAATTTTAGGGGGGAACCCCACCCTCTAAAAATGGGGAAACATTCCCTCCCTGCACCTTACCACGTGGCCTGGTAAGGGGTGGACCCCCCTAAAATTCCCTCCCTGCACCTTACCACGTGGCCTGGTAAGGTGTAGGGAGGGGGGCACTCAATTGTTACCCCCTTTCCTGCCCTGCCAGGTTGTGCTTGGATCAAGGGTCTGGTAGTCATTTTAGGGGGGATCCCACATTTCTTTTTTTGGGGGGTGGAGTTCCCCCTTAGAATTCCTAGCAAACACATCTGGTATGAATCGGGAGGTGAGCCTCACGCTTTTTTTTTCTTTTGTCTAATGTCACTTTGCTGCAAGGAAAATTTGTCCAGAACGAAAATGCTTACATACATCGCTAAAGAATTTCGTCCGAATCACGAAAAACAAAATAACGAAAAATTTGAATAAAAACTAAAGGAAACAAGAGAAATGCTTTGCTGGTGCACATGTCTACTATGACCACACCTGAAAAAAAAAACATGCCATGATGTGCATGCACGGGAACATGTTGCGCTTAAAAATGTTGTTTGTAAATGTTGTAGTACCACACAAACTGCGCCATAGTGGACTAAAAATATTGTAAATACCTTTTGTTTTGCTTTAAAGATGGATTGCTGCATGATGCTAGATACCAGCGCATAGGATTCTGGAAAGGAAAATATGCTGAATGTTATAATGTATGTGCTATTTCTTTGCTTTTCAACTGCTTCACTTGCTTAATAAACTTTACTTCTATTGGTGAAATCCTACACATTGTTATAGTTGCACTTTCATGACCCATGGCTTTTACATGATTTTTCTTATGCACATTTCTTTCTTTAATTAGCCACTTATGAGCTCTAATTAAGTCCCATTGAGTTTTCCTTGTGAAGCAGTCTGGCTTTTTCAAAGTAACTTCTATATAGTGGATGGCATCTTGTTGTTCTCTACATGCCATGTTATGTTTATACCAGCTTAAAAGGTATCAGCGTGTCCAAGATGCTTGATCATGATGACATTGCTGGAGGATGTAATAATTGATGCTTGATGATCCTATGGGATGTGGTATTGTTCCTAAATGTTGGCTCTCACGTTTTCTTAAAAAATATTTGTGGGTTTTTACATCACCTTTTTGTTCTCCCTTTTGTGTTTTGTATTTTTCTTGAATTATTTTCACAAAAATATATCACAGTTTGTCACGCCAACATGTGTGTTGTGTCATTTCAAAGCAAAAAGCAAGGACTTAAAGATGCGTTGTAATACAATAATTAGAGCTTAAGGGATAATATTAGTAGACATTCGTTGCAGAAGACATATAGAGGAGCTGGAAGTTTCACACCCCAGGTTTCAAATGCAAGAAAAAAAAGGTTATTTCCACAGATGTCTGGGAAAGAAACAGCAACACCACACACGAACTTCACTACCTCTAAGTCTAGTATGCCGGCTGCCTGTTTTTCCTGAAGACTACAGGGTGCTGTCTCCGACGCGATCCCTCCATTTGTGTTTACCTGTGGCGGTTCATGCTTGACAAAACCAATCCCTTGTTTGTATTTGAAGCAGTTTTTCCACTATATTCTCGCTTCCCTGACTAACTGATGGTGAAGACACATATATGACACATGTCTCCCATAGAATTGTCTCTCTCCCCTGAGGAAGCCCTTTCGGTGCGAAACATGTAGGGACTTACAGGAGCGTTTATACCATTATGTAAAGAGAGCTACATTGCAGTTGGCCTCCAACATCACTTGGAGAAAAGAGACACTTGAAATGTGAACATTTTTGTGTTCTAAACTGTGTACCCAACACCACCCAAATAATCAAAAAGGCAACTTGCTCACACAGGGCTTGGGAACAAAGTGCCTGGGAGCTAAGTGTAGCATAAACAAAACAGTCTTTTATTGCTTCCAGAACAGAAAGTAGCTTTTCGTCAGCAAAACAGCATGTAGTCTGCTTACATATCAGCAAGTAGTCAATAACTGTATAACCATGTCTCACCAACTCAGCATTGTCACATATACTGCATGTGACTCTTCATCCCTTGTGTATCCCAGGCTCACTAAGCCTCCTTGGCTGATTTCCAGGTGCCTCCAGCAAACACACACAGCCTCCTGGCTCCATTCTGGCTTCTGGGTGGAGTCCACCTGACTCCTGGACACAACCTGTCCCTCTTCCCAGCAGGAGCCTTCACGTGCCTGCAGCCCACACCACACTACACCAACTCTCCCCTGAGCTCTGGTCTGAGCTCTTAATTAGGCTGCTCTCAGCCACCTGATCACCAGCAACACCTGACCTCAGGACTGGAGATTTCATCCCACCCTGAACTCTTAGAAATCTCCGGAGATCCAGATGCCAGTTACAATCCGGAAAAACTGGAAGAAACTGGAAGGCCAGTTTCTTCCCTGCAGAACTATTTGCATTCTGGAACCTCTCAGCCCCTCTGGCTGAGAGTCCTGGGTGACCGTGTTGCCAGCATACTCCGTGGCATTGCCACGCACTGCCACAAAAGATATACACATCTACACACACACACACACACACACACACACACACACACACACACTATATCGGCCCGAAAATGGCAATTTTGGCAAAATGACGAAAGTGTCATTTTTCTGCCAAAATAGCGGTGCAACCCTGCTTTCTCTCCTCCCCCCTGGGTGCTGCTTTGTGTCCCAGCAGGGAGGAGAGAGGTCACAGGTGACCGAGCACTGCGGGAGGAGATCGCTGTGAGCGGCCGGCGTCTCTCCTCCCCACAACGCTCAGCCTCCTGTCACAGATCGGCAGATCAGTGTATGGGCAGAGACAGCCAACGTTGTCACAGGAGGCTGGCCGGCGGTGCGGGGGAGGAGTCAGCTGTCAGATCGAGCTCTCCTCCTTCCTGCACAGCTCGCTCAGCCTCCTGTGACACCCTGTCAGGAAGGAGAGTTTCATGCAACTTTGACCCAAGAGAGTGCATTTAATGTATGGTACCGTGCAATGCACCTACCGTGTGCTACAGTGTGGGAGGTGCACTGCATTGCCAATCACTTGAATGGCATCCCAAATACATCTCCCACCTGCAATCCACTGTACTGCAATGCCATGCATTGGAGCTAAAAAAAAAAAGTAGTGCATGCACTACTTTTTGTAAATGCACCACAGCGCACGGTATTGTGGTAACATGCACTGTGGGCAGGAGGTGCATTTGGAGTGCCATTCAAATGAATGAGGGAGAGAAAAAAATCAAACACCTTTTTTTATTGAGATAGCACATGCTCCAATGTGCGTGTGATGGATTAAAGCACATTTGGTTTTTGTGTGGAAAATTATTGAACACACCTTCCCCCTTTTTTTATAAAAGGTTCACAATGGTTCATGTTTGGTTTAGCCAAATGCAGTTAAGAAAAAACGGACGGACGGCTGACTCCTATCTGCAGGTTGCCGTCGCCAGATGGCATTTTTTTCCTGCTCGCGCGCGCCCCCTAGCGCGCGCACGGGCAGGAGAGACCCGCTTGTTACTACAGCCGTTAACGGCTCTATAGCCGCCGATCGGTTGTATGGCGTGAATTTCGGAGGCCCCGCGCGATCGCGGGTGCCGCCATCTCCCCCCTCCTGACCCCTCACCTTTAATCCCGGGATCCGCTGCCCCATCTGCGGCCCGGGACCGGCTCGGGATGGCGTCAGGAGGAGGAGGGAGGGAGATCAGCTCCTTGCTGTTCTCCCTCCGTAGTGTGAATGCAGAAGTGATGTGTATTACATCACTTCCGCATTCACCTGTCAGTCATCTGGCTCCTATGCCAGATAGAAGAAGCTGATGAAGCAAATCTGTGCTTCATCAGCTTCTTTTGGGGTCTCCAGGTGACATTAGGGGTCTAGAGACCCCTAATGTCTCCATAAAGAGGACCTGTCAGTGTACCTGTGCTATTATATAGGGGGATGGTATCCCCCTATATAATAGCAATAACAATAAGTGTAAAAAAAAAATCTATATAAATAAAAAAAGTAAAAAAAAATAAAAGTCACAAACAAAAAAAGTTTAAAAAAATAACAGGTCACAAATAAAAAAAAGTAAACCCCCCCCCAATGTTTAAGTCCCCCCACCTTCGTTTACGCACATTTAAACGTAAATATGCGTCGCATGCGCCAGCACGCGAAAATGACAATTGCGCTACACATGTTACATATCGCCGCGAACGTCGCAGTGAAAGCAATCATTTTAGGGCCATCAATCACTGATAACACTAAACTGATGAGCGGTAAAAGCTTTTAATGCGTCGCCTATGGCCAATTTTGGGTAATTTAGTTTTTTTGAGGTTTCGCTCGCGTGCGCAATTTTAAGTCTTGACATGTTTGGTGTCTCTTTACCCGACTAGACCCCGTCTTTTATATTTTACCAAAAAATTGGGAAATTATAAATGTTTTAGAATTTAATATAGGGGAAACTGTTTTTTTTTTTTTAAATCTGTAATTTTTCCTTAATATATAAAAAAATAAAACCCCCAGTGGTGAATAAATACCACCAAAAGAAAGCTCTATCTGTCCCCAAAAAAGGGTATAAAATTCATTTCAGTACAGCGCTGCATGACGGAATAAATGTCAGTTAAAGTACCGCAGCGCTGAATACTGAAAAATGGCCTGGATGGGAAGGGGGTTTAACACCGCGGATGTCAACTGGTTAAACACCTTTCCCCAGTACTGCTTAATTCTTTGTCACTTCTGTTTTGCTTTGACAATTGCTATCTGATTTATGCATAATTCAGACCTTAACTGATACTCATGGATAAACAGACAATAGTTTATTGTGTCGGAAATTCCCAGTGAACTATTGATCCTCCTGATAGTCTACTGTGTGCATAGAAAAAAACAATTGTGTAGTAAAAGTTTGTATATTTTCTGTGTTAAAGGGGAACTCCTATCGTGTGTGTGTTGGTGTATGTGGGTGTATGTGTGTGTATGTGGGGGGCGGGGGGGGGGGCAATTTTATTTAGTATCTTTATTTTTAAAGTTTACATGAAAAACAAATATAATATTTTGTGTGTATATTTTATCTAAAGGCTTTATTTTATAGAAAACTATCTAATTTAGGGTACACTTAAGCAGATATCATAAAAGGGGAGCTGCACTCCACATTTGTCAGTGTGTTATAAACTTTTCTGTATGATTACTCCATATACTGGATTAGAGAGGATCCTGGCAGGGTGCACATACCATATGGAATGATAATGTTTATTGCATACTGACAAACGTGGGTTGCATCTTCCCTTTCCTGACATCTGGAACATAGTTGGGCATGATTAGCTCCACTTTGACAAGTACCCACTGTTACTACATCAGAGAAACTAAGTGAAAACAAAACTTTTTTTGTGAAGCAACAAACATAAATTACACAAAACATATAAAACAACAATCCTACAAACCTAGTACAAACATATGCAATAGTGAAAAACTAGCTAAACTAAGTATATACTGTACAAAGTAACAGATATGCAGAAAAAGGGAAATGCAGGCAGGGCAGGATCAGGGAAAGTATCAGGCAAGTTAAGAATGGGCCAGGATGTATAAACAGTAAAACTGGTCGGTGTAGGTATAGATATACAGAATGCGAGGAGTGTGAGGTGAGGTGAAGCTAAATAGTCTAGTTAGGAAAGGATCTTTTTATGCCACTTTGGAGGCAACATGGAACATACACAAATCCTTTATCCTTTCACTGCCACAGAAGTACTACATCTGAGGCAGCAGGAAGTTGTAATCTTGCTCCTAGCCAGTATAGCAGCTAGAAGCTGACTGTTGGCATTCATTTAGAAGTGATTCAGGCAGCTTTACGGATCAATTCTGCACCCCTACACGTGTACCACCCTTGCCATATCCCCCCCGGCATTTTTCCTGGGCTCCGCTGCCTCTACTGGGGACCTGTGAACGGCATCATGGGTTTAAGTGGAGAGAGGGGAGAGAGAACAGCAAAAATCTGTTATCTGATCTCCTCCATGCTTTCAGCCCCTATGTAATAGCAATAGCTTAAGTGTAAAAAAAAAAAGTTGAATAAATTAAATTTAAAAAAACCTTTGCACACATATATGTGAATGAAAACACATGCATCAGGTTCACCTATGTATGAAAGCAACATTTAAGCAGCACATGTTGGGTATTGCCGTGCACGCCAAAGTGAGAGCAATACTTATAGGCCCTGTACAGGCTTCTAAAGCCTATAGACAGTTTGAGATACCAAGGTTTTCATGGGTGCACACAGTTTTCAGGCTTGACATGTTTGGAATCTACTTACTCGACACAAGGTCATATTTTATATTTTACCAACTAATTGGGTATTATTTTATGTTTGTGCTCATTAAGATTATTGACAACATTTGGATTTGAATAATGAATAATTTAATTTTGCACTTTTCTCACAACTTTATTGCTGCCACAATGGTGCTGATATGCCTCCTATGTGATAGCAATTTTTGAGTGACAAGTACTTTTAATGGGGACATCAGGAAACTCTGATGCCTCCCCTGCACTCAGGAAACTCTCCATCCCTTCCCACTTGGGGAGGAGCATTGAAAGAGGAATGTGTAACAGGGGCATAACTAGAAATCACAGGGCCCAATAGCAAAAATTTGTAGAGCCCCCCCCCCCAATTCGCACCCCCCTCTGGTGCTTGAACTACAGCATATCTTATATAATACGAATAAATGCAGTTTGCACTAGATCACTGTCCCTGAACGCAGGATACATGCGTCCAGAGACAGTGATCTATTCAAAACTGCATTTAATCATATCACGCACATTACGTGCGGACTGCCGCTTACAGGTATGGCCGCTGTAACCTGGTCAATAAATTCAGTGGGTACAGCAGCCACAAGTGGGACACCTGAAATTCCTGTCGCAAGAATCTGTATAATTCTGCTGAAGGAATGCCAGAACGTCCTGTGTAGCAAGGCCTAATTCTTTAACAGTGCCACCAATAAAGCTGGGAAAATGGGATTTACAATTACACAATAGACATGTGCGATTCGTTTCGTTACGAATCGAAATTCGTACGAATTTTCCTGAAATTCGTAGATTCGTAAGCATACGAAATCCGAATGGCAGTTTCCGAATTTATGTCCGAAATACGAAATTCCGTTAACGAATTTCGGATCCGAATTTATTTGAAACAGGAACTAATATTACCCCTGTAAATGAGGTTGGACAACGTGACAAGATTTTTTTTTTAATCCGAAATACGGATCTGTTGCTGAGGGTTGCATTACAATACACAGGCAGGAAATACGAAATTCCGTTGACGTATTTTCGTTCCGTTACGAACATTCGTTATATTGAAGTTAAAAAGCAAAGTACATTTATATTGGAGTTGATGCTGATGGTAGTTTTTTTTAATACGAAATACGAAATTCGGATACAGAATCTGTTAACGGAATTCGTATTTTGGATACAAAAACAACTACCACATAGACTCCAATATTAACAAAGGTATTTTTGCTTTTTTAACTTCATCATAACGAATGTTCGTAAAGTTACAAAAACGTGCCGAAACTAACGAAAATCCGTATTTCGTACGAATCCGAATTGAGTTTCGGACACGAATTACGAAATAATGGATATTACGAAACGGAACTAATTTTTTGACGGCGCACAAGTCTATTACACAAGAGGGGGTTATAATTATAACTTAAAATACCACTGGGGTTTATCATTTGTAACCCCACTTTCCCCAGCTTCACTGGTGTGGCAGTGTTATTTTAAGTAATAATTACACTGCCACACCACAGAAGGATTACACCTTCTGCAATATAACCCACTTTCCCTAATTTCTTTGGTGTGGCAGTGTAAAAATACCTTAAAATAACAGTTACACCAGTGAAGCTGGGAAAAGTGGGTTACAATGTGGGTGCAGTGTTGGTGGTTTGGGTGCACAGTATGAGCAGTGTAGATGCAGAGTGAGTGGGTGGTGTGGATGCAAAGTGGATGGGAGGTGTGGGTGCACAGAATTGATGGGCACTATGGGTGAATGCACAAAGTGGGTGGCAGTGTGGGTGGGTACACAGAGTGGGTGGGCAATGTGTGTGGGTGCACAGAGTGGGTGGCAGTGTGGGTGGGTGCACAGAGAGGACAACAGTGTGGGTGGGTGCACAGAGTGGGTGGCAGTGTGAGTGGGTGCACAGAGTGGGTGGCAGTGTGAGTGGGTGCACAGAGTGGGTGGCAGTGTGAGTGGGTGCACAGAGTTGGTGGCAACATGGGTGGATGCACAGAGTGGGTGACAGTGTGGGTGGGTGCACAGAGTGGGTGGCAGCGTGGGAGGGTGCACAGAGTGAGTGGGCAGTGTGGATGCACATCATCTCACCTCTCTTCCTCTGGCCAATTATAAGGGCTTGTTCACACCATATACAATGAGTTCCAGTGCGGTTAGCTGCTGGAACGCACTGTATCGCATAGTAAACTCCCCCCTGTGTTCTGGTGCATGAACCATTTTTTCTGATCACACTGGACCGCAACACAGGCACTGTGCCACTGCTGGCAGGAGGGCGAAGCAGCAGTGCCATTGACTTCAATGCACTACCACACCCCTTCCCACCCCAGCACGCACAGGGGAGTTTGCTATGCGATACAGTGCATTCCAGCAGCTAGTCGCACTGGAACGCACTGTATACGGTGTGAACAAAGCCGTAACTCTGCTTTCTCTATTCTTCAGCTTTAGGACCTGACTCCCTCGTCCCATCCCTCTCATTCAGTGGCCTTGGAGTGGGAAGGGCGATTTGCATATTAATGAGGCATGGCGGGATTTGCATATGAATACCACGGCTTATTAATGCAATGCAAATCCTGTAATTAGCATATGAGTGAGTCGCAGCCCGTGTTAATGGCTCCTGCAGCTCACTGGATCTAGGGAGAACAGAGGCTGCGCTGCTTCTCCTCCAGCCAAACACAGGCAGGAGATAACTCCGCCCTCCCCCGTTCTGTACTGGGACTGTGGCAGGGGAGAGGATTGCAGATGAGTGTCCTTAGGTTCCTTGCGGCGATGCAGTGTTTGACTTGCGGCCGCACGGAAATTAAGGACCCCTAAATTTCCCTCCTGCTCCCGAACAGGGCCCCTTCTGGCGCGGGCCCCATAGCGCCCGCATGGGTCGCTATGGCGGTAGTTCCGCCCCTGATGTGTAAGAACATGTCCTCTGCCTTTCCACACAGGAATGAGTCTTTGGCCAAATATACTTTCAGCAGGTGTCAGGCAGTGGAATGTATCAAAAAGTTAGGATAGGTGCAGGAAAGGTAATTATGCAAGTAGAAGTGGAACATGTAGTCCTGGAGAGTTGGACTGACCTCATGTTACGCATCAATGAAATATATTGATCTAGCAGAGAGTGGAATTTTGAGGCTACTTAAAATGACTTGGGGTTGTTCTCAGATTTGTCCAAAGTAGGGTGTAACACCTGGTTGGAGTCGCCGCACAAGAGCAAGGTACCATTTTTGTGCTGGTCGATGATCTGAAACAGATGGGTAAAAAAAGGCAGCTGTTATTTGTTAGGTGCATAATAACAGACAATAATTACTTCTACATGTAGCAGGCCACACAGTAGCAAATAACATCCTGCTGGGTCAGCAATTTCAGTTGAAGGATAAAATGCGCTGATCCACTGAAACATACCTGGCACCTGTAATTCTTGGTTTTGTTACTGGCTAAAAAAAACATGAGGAAAACTAGCACTTACATATGTGGGAGTTGAGGTAAAATAAGTTTCCTGCAGGTAACTGATGACAACAGTACAAAGGGTGAAATGATCAAAAGAAAATACGATCAAGAAACAGTGTAATGAGGGTCGGAGTGCCTGCTGTGGTACAAAAATATTAATTTTATTAACCATAACCATATCTAATAAAATTTATATTTTTGTACCACAGCAGGCACTCCGACCCTCATTACACTGTTTCTTGATCTGATCTTCTTTTGATCATTTCACCCTTAGTACTAGTGTTTTGCATACAGTAGAGGGTTGTTGAATGCCACATGATTCTGTGATTTCTACCCACTATAGGGGTTAATCAAAATTGGGTCTGGTCTCTGGGTATAACTCTCTATTATTAACTTATGACAACAGCCTAATATAGATTATTGAAGTTAGTGAAGGTAATGGAGTTGTGTCCATGGTTACTCAAAAAAGATAAAAAGGGGTATACAAGTAAGTTAGGGATGAAGGGATGAAAGGAAAACAGAAGGAAGAGGGTGGTTAAAGTAGAGCAGACAAGCACTAGAAACTAATTGCAAGACAAGCGGAGCCAACCAAGTGCAGTTGTAATGTGTTATAAGAAAACTGTATACAAATACAGTATGTGCTTGTCACATGTGTGATATAGAAAATCATATAGGACTGTAAGCAAATGTAATCAGGAGCTGGCTGCAGTAAAGCAAAAATGTTACCAGGGTTAATAGGTCGATTATACAGAGCATGCTGAAAAAACAAGGCAATGCAAGAACACTTTATATTACCATTGTAGTAGGAGCAGTAAATATCTATCAGACATTTCCAGTAAATGTAGCAGCAGCATAGAAGAGGAGTCCATAGCCAGCCAGAGTCTAGCACTATCCAAAAGGATCCTCCAATCCAAAGTGGGGCTCTGGGAAGAGCAACTCCTGTGGAGATGCTTAGTGATGAATCAACCTCCATAGCTTAAAGTAAGGCTGTACAGCCTGCAAGCACTGAGGGCTGCCAGAGAGGTGGCATGGGATAACATATTGTACCAGCCTCAGGTTTTCTTTCGGTGAGCTAAGGTGATCATGGATTGAAATTGCTCCTGCGCAGTACAGCTTTACATCTTCCCTTTATATGCAACAGATAAACAGAATTAAAAGCCCCCTTCTTTTTGATACCATGATCCAGCAAGACATGTAGTGGCAGCTCCAAGATTCTCCACTTTGTAATGTTTGAGTAAGGTCTTGAAATAACTGGTATGCATGTCCCTGAAAAGATAGCAATGGACAGCCTCTAGCCACTAGTAAAAGAGTCTATTTTGACAGATAGTAGTGAATCTGCACAATGATGTCAAGCAGGGGGGGCTGTCTGATGGTTTTCTAATGAGAGCCCTGTGTATCCAATCTTGCTGCAGATGCTTAATTGGGATCAACAGCAAGAAACTCTTCAAAAAGAATAGTAACACTTAAATAAATATCAAAAATATTTTTTACAGAAACACCCAGATCTGATGGTTTGATTGCCGTGATTTTTTTTCCACAATGTCAAGGCAGTTGGCAAATATTGTGTACTCTTGCTTTAGCACCAGTACTTGCCAATATAGCAATTCAACCATGCAGTCTAAAGAGTCTATCCTGTCCTCCAGGGCTGCCATGCATTCTCCATTTTTCTTGATTTCCTCACTCAGACAATTCGTGATCTGATCAAATGTGGAATGGAGGCCTTATGGAGCATGGTGTCCATTTCATCAAACAGCTGCTTCTGGGATTCATTTGCTGGTGGTCGGTGAATGTGGAGAATCCGCCAGTGAATGCTTCCCATCTGACGAAGTGTCTGCAGTGGTTGAAGAAGGCACCATCTTGTCTGGAGCTTGTGTAATAACTTCCTTCTGGGCCCACTTTCTAACTTGATCCCCATGTGGACCAATTTGACTAGTGCACTGCTTGCCTCTATTACTGTGGGGAAAAGCCAAACTGTTGAACAGAATGCAAAATTACTATTACAAAGGCTGTGGCTGGGAGGTGCAAAGCACTTCCAAAGTACATCAGCCATTTGCACGTCCACAAATGGGCCCCACATCAAGCTTTTTGTGTAAGTGTGAGGCAGCAAGGAGGATCTTCCAGCATCACCAACAGATGTGCTCCAGGATCATCAGGTTACAGGCAAAATAAAGTGTAGTGGACTGGTGAACTATAGTATTATCTTTATAAAAAAAATGAAGCAACTCAGCTAGCAACCATTTTCAGTTTTATTGCAAGAACTGTGTACCTAAAATACATGTTATCTTGTTGATCAGTATCACCTGTTTGGTATAACTGTTTATTCATGCCCTGGACGGCATGCCTGCAGTACCCCTAGCTGTGTTAAATGTATCTGTAAGAATTAATGATGTTTTAAAGGTAAAGGGTGGGCATACCAAATATTGACTTGATTTGGGTTTTTTGTGTTTGTTTATGCACTTTACAGGTTGTAAAAAGTAATAATCTCATTGATTTTGAAAGCATCCTCACTTTACTTTGCCCAAAACATTTCACAATACTTTATGGTCTTCCTTGGCTAAATACATTGCAGATGCATTTAAATCAATCAAAACTATACCTGAGCATTTGTCACCATCTTTCAACTGATATATTTATTGCTGTAGTCTTCATAAATTTAAGATAACCCAGCTCTGCAGAACTGCAGCTAATATCCATAAATTTAAAAGTAGATGATATGATTATCATTATTTATTTGTAGATATAATTTCTTTTAGATGTACTAGTACAGCAAAATACATCTTGTGAGGGCTTTATTGGAACATTGAAATCTGCAAAATCAGCAAGCGTTCTGAAATATACTGCACTGCATTTAGTAACCTAAAATGGAAAACTAGTGGGGAAAATATAAATACAACAACTATTCATTTTCAAATAAATACATTGTCTAAAACCTTTTTAAATTAGTTCTATGTTAATTTTTGCCCTAGGTCAATCTGGGTCAATCTGTTTTAAAATATCCTTATTTACTCATTGTTTAGACAAATTACTGCTACAGTTGCATGTTATTACACAGTTCGGCCAAACAGGTCAAAAAGTTTGGGATTCAAAAGATGTTGAATCTGAAACCCACTGATCCCAATACAAAACAATATTCTGTGTTTTATGTCTCTGGAGTCTAAAGCTAAATTTAACAAAATGGCACAAGAAACACACCATATGTCTGATGAAACATCAGGCACCTGGGAAGGAAAAAAGGAGGGGTGGAAGCCCGAATTGGCAAAAAACAGGGTTTGCCCAATGGCCGAATGCAAGGAGTTGTTGTATGCAAACTCAGTGGTAGGAAGCAAAGAGGCCCAGTCATCCTGCCAGAAGGAAGAGAAGCAGTGAAGATATTGCTCAAGGGCATGGTTTGTACTTTCCGTATGACCATTCGTCTCGGGGTGATAAGCTGAAGAAAAAGGAGTGGATATCCCCAAGGACTTGCAGAGCTCCCTCCAGAACGGAGACGTGGACTGGACACCTTGATCTGGGACTATACAGGAAGGCACTCCATGAAGACGGACAATGTCCTTCAGGAAGGCTCGGGCCGTGTCGGAGGCGGCGGGGGTTCCAATCATAGGCAAAAAATGGGCCGTCTTGGTGAGGCGATCAACGACAACAAAAATAGCCATGAAGCCATCAGGGGGAGAAAGTTCAACAATAAAATCCATACTTATTATCTCCCATGGCCGGGATGGGATAGGCAGCGGCCTCAACAATCCCCAGGACCTAGACCTTTTCGTCTTGCTCCGCATACAGACCTTGCAAGCCTGCACATAGGAACGGCAATCGGACGGCAGACCAGGCCACCTAAAGGATCTCTGCAGCAGCTCCGTGGTTTTAGAGATCCCAAAATGGCTGGCCAAGGAGTGATCATTGACACAGCCGAAGAATCTCCACCCGCAATTCAGTGGGCACAAACACCTTGGTGTTCAAAAAAAATAACCCCTCTTTTTCTTTTGTATCAAAGTATTTATTGGGTTTTTGAAGTAGAAGTAGCCAAACATTTTACATAGTATTTGCTGGCAACATAAGATCATACAATCAGTTAGGTAAGTACATTAACGTGCAAATGCAAACACAATGCCGTATCCTAAACCTAATATGAGCAGTAAGGAAAGAATAGAAAAGGACGGAAAATCAAGTAGAGAGTCCACTGAGTGGTTGGCTTCGGTGTAGGTTTGGTTCCGTCCCACAGGTCCACAGGTCATAACCAGCTCCCATCTCATCTCTCGTAACTCTATCAACCTCATCACAGGCATCTAAGGGTGTTTATGTCCACTTTAGGGTGGATATGTAAGATCCAAGGTTCCAAGATTTTTAGAAATTTGGTATGAGTATCAGTCAGAATACATGATAAACGTTCAGTTAACATTACATTGTCTAATCTCTGTGTAAATTGCCGGTACGGGATAAATTGTTTTTTCCAATTGCCCACTAAGGTCAATTTGGCTGCAAGAAATATTTGGTGTGCCAGGGAACCTTGATATTTATTCAATCCAGACGCTGTGGCATGTAATAGAGCCTGTGTTGGGTCTTTAGGGATGTTCATATTAAACAAACTAGAAATTAAACAATAGATTCTGGTCCAAAAACGAGAGGCAAACGGACAAGACCACCAGATATGTGACACGTCTCCAGGGGTAGAGCATCCACGGAAGCATGTAGCGGATGATGAAGGGAACATTTTAGCTAAACGGGTGGGGACTAGATACCAGCGGAATAAAGCATTATAGGCAACCTTTAGAGTTTGTCACATTATGGGAGCACCTAGAAATATTTCTCCACACCCCGTTCCAGTCATCATCAGACCATTACAGACCAAGATCTGGGGACCATTTAGTGGGATAGGAATGTAGGCTTAGTTGTGTCAAAGAATTTAGTTTAGAATATAGAGTTCACACCAATTTGGGCCCCCCTGGTGAGTAGAGGCAGATATGCTCAAAGCAAGTAAGCGGGTATTTAAGGTTATCCTTCTCTGTAGAGAGAATACCATGTGTTGTAATTGTAGAAATCTTTACAGTTCTGCGCAAGGGATCTTTTTATGTTCTTTAAGGTATGACCAGGAGGGAACGTTAGTAGTATGATAGAAGTCATATAATCTAATATAGTCATTGTCATTCCACCACTTCAATATATTAGAGTTAGTATATGCTGGGATGAATAGCGGTTGGGAAAGGATGGGGAGGAGGGGTAAGGAAGGTGATATCAGATTAGATGAGTATTTCAAGGAGTCCCACACTTTCGAGGCATGTTTCATTAGGGGGCTGAGGGAGTAGGGTCTATCAGTGGGCGTTAACCATGGCAGCGCTTGGGGAGCAGTCTGAAATTTCCAGCATGGTCCGCAGAGGGACATTCATTACTCGGTGAATAGTAATTAGGGGTAAAAGTTGAGATGTTTGGTAGTAAAGGAGAATATTCGGCAGGCCAATTGCCCCATCTCGCTTATGTTTATATAATATAGACCTCGGAACTCTGGAACGTAGGGGGTGCCAGTGGTCGGAGATGAGAAAAGCTGCTTCCGTTCCTCTGCGGTCATGTGCAGCTTCCTCCACCCACTTCAGCTGCTATGGCCTGGTTGGAAGACTGCAGCATCACCATTGGCTGGCTGACAGCAGGAGAGTGGGTCCTGGGGAACAAGAAGGTGGCTGGAGGCACCATGCTGGACTGTAGACATGTGCGATTCGTTTCGTTCCGAATCGAAATTCGGACGAAATTTCCTAAATTCGGAGATTCAGATGTATCCGAATTCCGAATTACAGATATAACGAATGCAAACGAATCCGAATTTCCGATTACAAATTTCTGATTCGTTTTTTGTGGACGAACTTTCTTTTTTTGGACGAACTTTTGTTGCAGCAAAGTGACATTTGAGAACAAGAAAACTTTTTTTCCCTCTTAAATGTCGCTTTGCTGCAACGAATAAACGAAAACGAAACAAATTAGAAAGGAAAGTTCATACGGATTTCCGCTAACGAATTTCGTCCGAATCCGAATTCCAAAACGAATTGACTTTCGGACCCGAAAAACAAAATAAAGCAAAATCAAAATCAAAACTAAACTAAACAAAATTTTTGCTGGTTCACATGTCTACTGGACTGAACATTGCTGCTCCCCCCCGCAGGAGAGGAACAGGGCAGAGCTCCTGAGTAAGAATATCAGACGATCCATATGGACTGTAGGTCTCCGTACTGTGCGTCCCACCTCTGTACTGTGCTTCCCACTTCTGTGCTGTGCGTCCCACCTCTGTACTGTGTGTCACACCTCTGTACTGTATGTCACACCTCCGTACTATGCGTCCCACCTCTGTGATGTGTGTCCTACCTCTGTACTGTGCGTCACACCTCTGTACTGTGCGTCACACCTCCGTACTGTAGGTCACACCTCCGTACTGTGCGTCCCACCTCTTTTGAACTCTGCGTTATTACTGACCTCTGCACTCTGCGTTATTACTGACCTCTGTACTCTGCGTTACAACTGAACTCTGTACTCTGTGTTATTACTGACTTCTGCATTCTGCGTTACATTACTGACCTCTGAACTCTGGGTTACAACTGACCTCTGCACTCTGCGTTACAACTGACCTCTATACTCTGCATTATCACTGACCTCTATACTCTGCATTATCACTGACCTCTGTACTCTGCGTTATTACTGACTTCTGTACTCTGCGTTATTACTGACCTCTGCACCTTAGCAATTTAGCTTCTCTGTACAGAGACTGATCTGACTGGCTCAGTGTTCTCTGTACAGCCCTATGTACAGAGCTATAGGATTGTATAAAACTATAGTGTGTGAACATGGGGCGACTTTAGAGTGTAAGCTACTTTAGTGCAGAGACTGCCAGGGGAGTTAGGGGGTCAGTAAAATCTGGTCCCAGACCCCCATTATTGGAGGAGACATAGTACATTACATTTCTAAATAGATTCGGCTGCCGTAAGGTCCTACGCTTGCTGCGGACCTTGCATCAGCCTTCCAAGGAACCACAGTGGCACCTGCTGGCTCACACATCACCCCTGCTGTGATCCTCCACATCTGCCCTGCTGAGACCCTCTGCGCCTGCCCTGCTGCACTCCTCCATACCTGCCCTGCTGAGACCCTACGCACCTGGCCCAGCTGAGACCCTCTGCACCTGCCCCCGCTGAGACCCTTTTCACCTGCCACTGGTGAGACCTTCCACATCTGCCCCTGCTGAGACCCTCCGCATCTGCCCCTGCTGAGACCCTCCGCATCTGCCCCTGCTGAGACCCTCCGCATCTGCCCCTGTTGAGGCCCTACACATATGCCACTGTTTAGGCCCTACACATCTGCCTGAAACCCTCACCATCAGGGCCTAGCCTCCTGTGGGGTGGCTTGCTGCACCTACCCACTGGACCACAGTCTGATGGGGATCAGACTGTGTGTGAGGGCCAATCCAAGAGATGTCATTGTGTATGTGTTATTCTAACTGCCCAGTCTGCCATGCATTGGTTCTAGTCTTAGGTATGCTGTGCATTGGTTCTGGTCTGTGTTCTGCCGTGCATTGGTCTTGGTCTGAGGACTTATGTGCGTTCTATAATTTAGCTCACTTTCCAAATCGCCAATATTGGACTAGATTTTTAAATTCTCCTCCCTATTCCCCTGCAATTCACCTTTTAGTGAATATGCCTGCTATTTTGAAAATAATGAAAGAAATAATTTCTGTAACACAAGAATGGTTATGCGGGTGAGGCTTGTATCTGGGTGGCAAAACCGATTTGGTGCAGCGACGCATGGGGTTTCTCAGCTGCCAATGGGATGTGCAGGATCCCTTGTGTGTTTCTGTACCTTTAAGGAGGTGGGGCGTCCTCCTGACAGGCCTGCACCCAATTTGATATCTTCTGCCCCATGTGCTCCAAGATGGAGACTCTCATAGTTTAGAGTTAGGACCGCACTATAAGAGGTGCCTTGGCGCGGCAGTGCGGCTTACACATCCTTTGCAGAAGACGTGTATCCAAACCTCTGTCATTGTCCTTAGTGGTGAGACAAGTTGTTTTACATGCTGGTTTGTGAGTGTGCCATGATGCCTTTCTACTGTTCTACTGTTCAAAGCCCATTTCGTGTGCACCTTACTGTATAACTGGTAACAAATTGTTGAGTACGTTTGTCGTTTGTTTTGCTTTACCGATTTGGTGCAGCGACGCATTGGGTTTCTCAGCTGCCAATGGGATGTGCGGGATCCCTTGTGTGTTTCTGTACCTTTAAGGAGGTGGGGCGTCCTCCTGACAGGCCTGCACCCAATTTGATATCTTCTGCCCCATGTGCTCCAAGATGGAGACTCTCATAGTTTAGAGTTAGGACCGCACTATAAGAGGTGCCTTGGCGCGGCAGTGCGGCTTACACATCCTTTGCAGAAGACGTGTATCCAAACCTCTGTCATTGTCCTTAGTGGTGAGACAAGTTGTTTTACATGCTGGTTTGTGAGTGTGCCATGATGCCTTTCTACTGTTCTATTGTATCTGGGTGGGGCACATGTGGGGCCCCATAATCTTGCATTCCCGGGGGCCCCATGTGTTGTCAATAATTACTATCCTTGTCGCACTCCTTACCGATATGTCCCTTGTAGTGGGGGGTGCTCGCAGTGACTGCGGATGGCGCCGCGAATGTCAGCAAAATTGTAGAAATGTCAACAGCACACCAGTCCTTTTAAGATAGCAAAAGCTTAATTTATTGAAGTTTTTTGTCATATGACCAAACAAGCGCTTTCGGGACCACACAGGGTCCCTTCATCAGGCTTTAGCATTGACGATTTCCCATGTGTTGTCAGTCCACCCCTGTGTTGTACATTTCCAAATGCTCCTTATCCTTAAATCCTTATCCTTATAATGGCAGATATGTTTGCATTCTTATGGTTTTTGGATCAAACTGTCCCTATTTAATAATTTTTACTTATAATAAACTGACAAGGGGTACCAGGCCTAGCTGGGAAGGCCTTTGTGAGTGGTCAGATTCCCATTCACAAAAGGTTTCCCATTAGAGCTGAAAATGACAGCAGAGCACATGACAGCACATGAAAATGACAGCACAGCACATGACAACACAAATGAGCAGCTGGCTGACATGAGCAATAAAGTTTCACAGAAAAAAAACCAATACAAAAGTGCTGCAATTCCAGAGAGTCAGCAGGCTCAGTGAGCAAGTCTATGCTTACAGCTGAATGCCTTATTTTAGATGATTTCCTATGGAAAATACACTATACAGCTTAGCTGCTGTTCAATTAATGTACTGTTATTGCATTTCTGCAGGCTTGGAATGGAACTACAAGCACCAGCAATTATTTTCAGGGCTTGTAGTTCCAGATCAGCTTCAGTTTTACATGTGCATGGCAATGGAGGAGACTTTATTCTGACTGGAACAAAGCATACAGGGTTTTTTCACTAAGCTGCCATAGGCAGCTGAATGAATAACTGAGCCAAAGTGAAGGGAGCCGAAGCCTCTTTGGCTATTCATTGCAACTGTGTGCGGATATTTTGAGTCGTGCATCAGCAGCATTTGGTCCACATCCCCTCCCTTCATCCCAGCCGAACAGCCCCAGCACATCAACTGAACTGAAGGGAAAAGCCTGTTCACCTCAGCTGATGCAAAATCTGGATCAACTGAGGTGAACGTTTGCGATTTTATTCCCTGCTGTTTACTCCTATTCTCAAATGAACCGAACAGCAGAAAGTGAATTGCTGAGTGCTTGGGTCAGCATTTGGTCACTCTGCTTAGCTACCTCAGAGGTAGTGAAGCAGAATTAAAACTGTCTTTGTAAAGAAAAAAACAGTGTGGGTTCCTATCCCAAATCATACCAGACCCTTTAAGTTTAGTGCAAATGTTAGGAGGGACCCCGATGTAAAAAAATAACTGGTTCCCCTGCAAATTCATACCAGGTCTTTTAGTTCAAGTAGGAATTTTAAGGGGGAACCCAACACCCAAAAATAAAAAAAAGCGGTGCCCACCCTAAAATTCCATACCAGACCCTTAATCCAAGCAGTGACCTGGCAGGGCAGGAAAGGGGGGGGACGAGCGAACACCCCCCCTGCACTATACCAGGCCACATGTCCTTGACATTGGGAGGGTGCTTTTCCAGGGGGAACCCACTGAAAAAGCACCTTGTCCCCATGCCGATAAGGACAAGGGCCTCTTCCCCACAACCCTGGCCCGTTGGTTGTCGGGTCTGCGGACAGGGGGCCTCAGCTGCATCTGGGTATCCTCTTTTATAAAGGGGGCACATAGATGCCATCCCCCTCCTTGTGAATGAGTAAGGGGTAGTTGGTACCGTTACTCATTCCCCAAAAGTCCACAAAAAAAGTAAATAAAAATACACCTTGAAAAAGTCCTTTAATTGAACAAAAAACAATGCAATCCAAAGTTCAATCTTGTTGTCCAGTTATGTAGATCCCTGCAAATCATGATGAATGATGCCTATTGACTCGCCGAAATCCAAAAAGTCCCGCCATACACCGACCAGTCCACTACCACCGAACACCAGCCACAGAATCACGTCATGGGACATTTGCCGCTCATTTCTTTACATTTGGCCCAGACCAGTCATTTTGTGGTGGATGTTCAGCATTAGCTAACGGGTCAGCAGGCAGAAGGACTTTTTTTTTATTTTGGCAGCATGTAGCTTGTCAGTCAGCACCTGGCCACACCTAGTTCTGCCCACTGCTTTCTGGATTGACAGCATTACCTCTGGGAAAAAATAAACCCTTTCGTTATACGCTGCAGTGTCTGCGAAGAAGGGAGCATGTGAGGCACAAATGAAGGATTTGACTCAGGGAGAGTAAAGGAAGTTTTTTGCTTTCTTTATGAGACTTGTGCATTCACATACTAATTGGATTTGGTACTTGTTTAGACCATCATACAGGAGCTTTCAGTTGTACCCAAAATACAGTCCCACTGTTCTTAGGTCATTCTTATGTAGGACATTGGAATATAGGCATGCCACATCCAGTGCTAGCCATTAGCAGTCCAGGGTCAAAAAAGTGCTCACAGATCAAACATTTTCTTTTGTAACAGAAAGGTGAGTTGGACAGATCTTTTTTTTTTTAAACTCCTGTCTAAGTTTTCCCCCCCTCGTGTACCTGGAAGATGCGAAACCAGTCAAACTTTATTTTTTTCACAATCTGGCTTACTTGTTGATCATTATGGACATCTACATTTGACTTATTGCTAGATGGAAACATGACTGATTCTCTCCCCTGGATTATAAAGTTCCAGTGGGACACATGCTGTGTTTTACGGGTGGATTCAGGTAACCTGCGCAATTCCACAAGTTAATGCAAATCTGCAGAGAGATTTTAATGAGGTAACAATTTCTTAATTTTTATGCATCAACTCTGAGCGCTCCAAGGGGTGATACTAGGAGTGTGTAATTTTGGACCCGGAATAAAGTTTATAATGGCAAATACCCCTGCATAGAGCATACATGATGACATGAGAGTTATTTAAATCCTTGGATGTAGCATGCTTGATAGTATGATTTATGCCAATACCCCTGGATTAGCATGCGGGATGATATGACACATGTAGACACCTTTGGAAATAGCATGCCCAATAAACTGAGGATTTAATTAGTACATTGGAGGAGGACATCATTATTGCTATCAGGAAAATGTTGATTCAACTCTTACACTGGGGATCCTTAGCGTGGCGACATACATGAATATCACCATCTCTTCTACATTGCTCCTTAACCACTTGCTGACCGGGATGTTTATACCCCCATCCTGTCCAGACCATTTTTTCAGTGTTAAAGGAGAACTATGGGGTCAGTGTTTTTCCCCATAGTTCTCCTTAGGGTAACGGGAGGACACAAACTAGCGTCCTCCCGTTACCCTAAGCTCAGTATTCCGCGAGCTACAGCTTGCGGTATACTGAGACGCCGCAGCGGATCCCGACGTAGATGACAGAATCCGCCCAGCTGCATGAGTGACAGCTGGCTCTGCCTATCTAGAGGCAGAGCCAGCTGTACCCGCCCCCTCCCCCGTCCGTTCCGCCAGTCAGCGCTGGCAGATCGGAGCGGGGAGAGGGGAATCCAGCCCCTCCCCCTGTCACGGCAGAGAGCCGTGACAGGATCGAGAGGTGAGCGAACCTGGTATGTGTTCGCTCACCTCCCGATCTACTGAGCCGACCTGTGACAGTCTCATTGTCACAGGTCGGCTAGAACTATGAGGTGAGTGGAAATCACTCATCTCATAGTTCTCCTTTAAA
>NW_017307107.1:540112-540922 GCF_000935625.1 Nanorana parkeri | reverse complement strand
ACGGCAGAGAGCCGTGACAGGATCGAGAGGTGAGCGAACCTGGTATGTGTTCGCTCACCTCCCGATCTACTGAGCCGACCTGTGCCAGTCTCATTGTCACAGGTCGGCTAGAACTATGAGGTGAGTGTCAGGTCGGCTAGAACTATGAGGTAAGTGGAAATCACTCATCTCATAGTTCTCCTTTAAGCGCCGCAGTACTTTGACTGACGTTTATTCTGTCATGCAACGCTCTACTGAAATGAATTTTATACCATTTTTGGGGACAGATAGAGCTTTCCTTTGGTGGTATTTAACCACTTCAAGTCCGCGGTGTTAAACCCCCTTCCCATCCATTTTTCAGTATTCAGCGCTGCGGTACTTTGACTGACGTTTATTCCATCATGCAACGCTGTACTGAAATCAATTTGATACCATTTTTTGGGGACAGATAGAGCTTTCTTTTGGTGGTATTTAATCACCCCTGGGGTTTTTTTTTTACTATATTAAGGGAAAATTATTGAATTTTTTTTTTAAACTGTTTCCCCTATATTAAGTGATAAAACATTTATTATTACACAATTTTTGGTAAAATATAAAAGACAGGGTCACGTCGGGTAAAAAGACACCAAACATGGCAAGCCTTAAAATTGCGAGCAAAACCTAAAAAAACTACAATACCCAAAATTGGCCATAGGCGACGCTTTAAAAGCTCTTACCGCTCATCAGTTTAGAGTTATGAGTGATTGATGGCCCTAAAATGATTTTTCTCACTCCGATGTTCGCGCAATTGTCATTTTTGCATGCTGGCGCCGCGAACGCGTATTTAAGTTT
>NW_017307107.1:526819-538884 GCF_000935625.1 Nanorana parkeri | reverse complement strand
CAGATGGGGCAGCAGATCCCGGGATTGAAGGTGAGGGGTCAGGAGGGGGGGCAGCAGCGGCACTCGACTACGCAGATAGCACATACACACGATCGGTAGGCTATAGAGCCACCGATCGTGTGTATGTGAAACAGCCGGTAACAGCTCTTTGTATTGAACGTTTTTTTCTGCCCGTGCAGAAAAAAAATGCCGAACTCAATGCAAGTCTATGGGGCTAGAACTCTGAAAATCAATTAACCCCATTTTAAAACCTTATATGCAATTTGCTGGCCATAAAAAGGGTATGGGGATTCGGGTACTGCCCTGAGGGACATTAATCAATTAATTGGCTTATTCACATCAGGTATCCCTTTAACAAAGGGGCACCCAGATGCCACCCTCCCCCTTGTGAATGAGGAAGGGGTACTTGTACCCATACCCATTCACTAAAGGGTTAAAATAAATTTTAAATTAAAAGACCAGGCTTTTGAAAAAATCCTTTATTTGAAAAAAAAACAAAAAGGCAAGTTTTTTACAAGACTTATTTTTTTTGTAAAAACCCAAAAAATGGATCCACCGACATAATCCACGGACAATCACACATCCATTGTTGTCCACGATGATGATGACTCGACTAAATAAAAAAAATAAAACAAGTAAAATAAATACTGTAGAAATAATAATAAAAGAAAAAAAAGGCACCGTCCGTCCCATTCTCTCGCATTGAACACACACCGAAGAATGGCATTCTGACAAATTCCGCAACATATAAACAATTGGGCGGAGCTAGCGGTGACAGCTAGCTCCACCCAACTGTTTACAGTTGTACAGCATCTGACAGGTGAATCATGGCTCTCACAGAGGTGCAAGGATTTAGCCAATCAGGGCTTCACAAAGCTCAGTGCCTTGCGTGGCGCTCAAACCCCTACAGTTTGTGTGTTTGCCGAACACACAAACTTCCAATGTTCGAGTTGTACTCACGTTCCACTCGAACATTGAGCGCATCACTAGTTTTAACTGGTTTTATTCATAAAGATTGTACACTTTGGGGGTTATTTATAATGATGGAGCCGAAGGATACAGCTGTAGCTTCGGCTGATCCTTCGGCTCGCTTCAGCCGTCTGCTGTACGGGCTATTAACCTCCCTGGCGGTAATCCCAAGTCTGGCTCGGGGTGAATTTTCAATGCTAGGAGCGTGCCCGTACAGCAGCCGAAAGCAGCCAGGCGGCTCAGCTAAGCCAACCCCATATGCGTCGGCTGACCTGTACTCACAGCCAAAGCTTGGAGAAAGGTTATCTGAAGCCGACCGAACTCCACGCAAATGACAGCTGGGCAGAGCCAGCCATGATCTCACGGCTCGCTTCACCCAGTTGTAATGACAAATCAGCATCCCCAAATGACCTGTGGATGCTGATCTGTCATTAAACGATAACAACAGGGCGGGGCCGTCTGTGACTCCATCCAGTTGTTTTTATTTTGCCGGCATCTGTCAGATGCTTCATTATGCCGCAGGAGTTTGTCGCGTGCGGTCGGGTCAGCGTGCCTCTTTTTTTATTATAATTTTTTTTCTTTAAAACATTTTTATTTTCATTTTCCTATTTTTTACATTTTTTCAATAATTTTTGCTACCCTGCAAAGAATAAGTGCCCTTTTTTGTCTATGCATTGCAATAACAAGGTTATACTCACCCAAAGCTCTGAGCCAGCCAGCTGTCACAGTGTTCCTTCCAGCTGAATTTTTTTATGTTGCATGATATTTGCGCAAATGTTTATCAAATCCATATTTTTAGGAAAAAAAACTATACATGTGCATGCCCTATGCGAGGGCTTTTATTTGCATGCAGATGCTGGGGGTGGCAGGGTTGATTTTATTTTTTTTAATTTGTATAAATTTTACAATTTATTACTTTTTGGCAAAGAGCAAGCAGCCAAAAATGATGGTGATTTATAAATGATAATTTGATAGGGCATTAAGCGGCTCCTTCGGGGGTGAGCGCCACAGAAGAATTGTCCAATTCAGCTCACTTTCCAGTGATTGTTCACTTCTCCTACCTTCTCCAAGCTCTTCACTCTTTTGTGAATAACCCCCTAGATTTTTGGCTCTATACTAAAGTTTGTGAAAACAACAATCATCTGACAATGTTGATATTTTTTGACAGTGTTGTTAACAAGCATTTTGTTTAAGGTTTACTGTACACTGGAAAATTATTGTTTAGTAATGAAGAGGACCCTGTAACTGAAGAGTTTGGTGGCATTACATTTTGGACCACTCAAATAACATATTAGAAAATGAGGAAAAAAACGTAAAGAAAACAATTTTTTTACAAGTTTTGATTATTATTATTTTTTAGAATTTTTTATAATAATTATAGTATAAAAATATATTTTTATATCATTTTTATTTTCTTAATTTTTTTTACTCTTTGTTTTTTTTTTACACTTTGTTTTTTTGGGCAGTTTATATCAAGCAGTCACTATGACAGTTTGATAAATTAACTTTTTTAATTTTTGGTTATTATTAGGCTGCTCCAGCTTAGAGACTGATCCTGACAGCATGATCTCACTAAAGGTTCTGATCCTGCCCAGATGATCAGAAATGATACATTTCAGGCACAGAGAGATACACTGTAACATTGTGCCTGCAATGTTTCACACAGCTTTACAGACACCGGGCCAGTCTATGGAGCTGTCAAAATGAATAGCAGAGAGGTGACTCACTCTGCTACATCACAAAAAGTCCATGGTCCCATCGCACTCCTGACCGCCAAATCACTTCAAGAAGTGGGTGCTACGGTAGTCAACGGGTGGCAACCGTTATAGTCACAGGTAGAAGCAGAGACACCGGCACTCCAAAATGATAAGCAAATGACTATTTATTGACGTGCAGCATGACAGATATAGCAACAAACGTTTTCGGGGTCACAAAGGATCCCCTTCCTCAGGCAAAAGCATACAGTGTATAGCATAAGCATACAGTGTATACCGGCACTTCAAAATGATAAGCAAATTACTATTTATTGACATGCAGCATGACAGATATAGCAATGAACGTTTCAGGGTCACAAAGGATCCCCTTCCTCAGGCAAAAGCATACAGTGTATAGGGGATCCTTTGTGACACCAAAACGTTTGTTGCTATATCTGTCATGCTGCACGTCAATAAATAGTCTTTTGCTTATCATTTTGGAGTGCCGGTGTCTCTGCTTCTACTCACTCTGCTACCTCTCTGCTATCTTTAGCTGTCAAATACCAGATCGCTATTTAGCGATCCGGTATTTGTATGTAACGGCTTCATTCTTTCATTAATGAAAGAAAGAAGCTTTTACAAAAGCTTAACTATTTAATTAATGAATGCCTTAATACTGAGGCATTCATTAATGAATGGTAACCGCTGAGAATCAAATAACTGGTCATGTACAGTGTACGTGGCCAGTCATATAGGCACTTTGTCACGAAGGGGTTCATATTACAACATTAACTTCATAATCTTCTTGTTGCCAACTGCTCTATTTACAATATTTTATTGTGCTATTCAAAAGTTGTTAGAATGGGATGAGATGCTATTAACTTTCCTGGTGGTAATCCTGAGTGTGGCTTGGGGTTAATTTTCAGTAGTAAAAGCGGTAACCCCGAGCCACACTCGCGATTACACAGCGCCCACTTACCTTGTCCACCATCCCCGCTGTTTCCTCTGGCCGATGCCGGCATCTGTCTTCCATCCCCTGCAAGCGTACGCATCGCACGGGGGTGGAACTGACGGGATTTTTAAACGTAAACAAAATTAACGGAAAAAATAGAAACAAAAATGGGACAGTTTTAAAAAAAATCAGACTGCCAGGGAGGTTAAACAATTAAAAAACACTCTAAAGATGACCTATAAAGTAACAGCTCATCATTTGCTACAATCAGGGCCGGATTTCCCACAAGGCCAACCAAGGCCCGGCCTCGGGGCAACAGGGAGTAGAGGGGCAGCAGGGAGTAGAGGGGCAGCAGGGTTGTGGAATTCCTATCTTCCAAAGCCCAGGCGGGTAGTTGTTTTCTACATTTAGCCCTGCTTTGGGCAAGCAGAGCTAAATGTACACGAGGAAGCCAATGCTTGTTTTGTACAAGTGATCTCAGCGACACTGTATGCAGCCTGCAGGTCTGCCATTCATCATAGGGGTGGGGGGTTATTGGGGTGCATTGAGGAACCTGGCCTTGGGGCAGCAGAGAAAGTAAATCCGACCCTGGCTACAATAGTGTCTTCTGAGCTCCCCTAACTACCAGAATATTTCCAGTAGGTTTGGAATATTGTCCTGTTGGGCCATCAATCTATGTTTTTATAAGAAACACTCATTGTACATCTTACTGTACTTGTCCTTATCCACCTTAACAGCAGACTTAATATGCTTGTTAATGATTTTAGTGCAGACTACAAGAAGGAAATGTAGACTGATTAATTACTATGAAAGACAAAATGTTTTGTAATCACTGAATTTAAGTGCAGGGATATTTTTGCAGTGTTTTTTTTTTGGGGGGGGGTTTAACTGAAAAATTTACTTTTGCATTGGCTTGGTACAAATATTTATATGCATTTCTACAGGATTGCTTTATCAAAGTTTGATTATTGTACATTTGATGTGGATTAACTGAGACTGGTCATATATACCTATGATTTACCAGCATGAGTGAACTGACTGATGATGGTGTGGGAGCAAGCTAAACATGGAGAAAGTCCCTGACTTTTAGACAGAGTTTTAGTATGACAATTCCCCTCCAGAATTAAATATATTGTTTCTGAAATTGCAAGACCTGTCATAATTTGATGAAGCCAGTATCCGGTGGGATCTGACTGGATTAAACAAAAGTATTGGTCCAATAAGATTATCCCTCCAGGACTTCATATTAACTAAATTCCTGCTATCATCTTTTCTGCTAAACTTTTGAGTAATGGAATAATAATTTATCCTACTGTTCCTTTAAATTGATTTATTTAATTATATCACCAGGACAGAATAAACTGATGGAATTATAGCAAAAGATTATTTCTTCAGGATGCAGTTTTAACCCTTTCATGATCTGGAAGAATATTGCAAATTGTATGACAACTAACAAGAATTAAAACAAAAACAGTAACATGACGTCATGGAGGTTTAAAAGGTTAAATTCCAGATTGATCTAAGGGAAATTAAGAGACTTTCATCATAAATGGAAACCTATGTCTACTATAAAGAAACAACAAAAAGTTTAATTAAAAGATTCCCTAGCATTAGTAATGAACTGACTGGTTTGGAGTAGGGTGGACAAACTTAACTTAAGTTCAGGTACCAAATCTGAACCCCATTATTGTCATCAATAGGAGCCAAATTTTAGAAATGATCAATACCCATTTTCTAACCTAATAGGCAAATTAAGAAAGTATATAGGTAATTAGTCCAGAATCATAAACAAATGTCAGAATCATAAACAAATGTCCTTGGACACATTCAGTGACACATGCAACAATATAATACATTTTCCAGCTGAAATATATATGTTCTACCATGAGTGAAACCTCTCCCCATCCACGTGCTATAAAACCTCCACACACCGCATTCCCTAGATGGACCATCACATTAAAATGGTCATGAAACGCACAGTAAGAGGTTAGTTCTTTCTTCCCATCCAATCCACTGAATCCAAATCAACATTGTAAAATAATTTCACCTGTGATTGTGGTGCTCAAAAAAGGGCTTTCCTTTGTCTTCAGTTGTCATTTTGATTAATTTCAGATTATTGGGGGCATAACAAGGTTTAAGTCTAAATCATTAAAGAAGCATTTTTTAAGCCATGTGGACATTTTGGATATAGATGAGCTTGATTCTGAAGTTATATCAGTGTTGGAGGAGAACAATATGAATCAAACTTTTCTCACTTTTAATTAACGTGTTGCCATTTAACAATTACATAATTTAAAATCAGGTGCGAGTGAAGGAGACCTTAGTTTAGTCACAGCCTGATAGTTTTAAGACAAAAAACAGGCATATACATTACCTCTTCTTGGGAGAGGACATGTTTAAGGTGCCCATACACTGCACGATTATCGTACGATAATCGTGCAGTGTGAACGGAGACGTGCGACCGTTTCTACTGTACGGTCGCACGTCTTCTGTCGAACCAGCATGTTCGAAAACCAGCCGGGAATCGTACGATTCTCGGCTGGTTAGAACGGTGCTCGGAAGACAAATGCCGAACGGGCCGGTGTGCGCACGCGCACACTGCCCGTTCAGCATTGCGGTCATCGGAAGCCCGCCCCTGAGCGGGGCGGGCTTGCGCTGATCGAGAGTGCGATCTGCCTGTCCAAGATAGGCAGATCGTACGTTTTTTTAATCCCTGTACAACCATCGCAAGACTAAAGTCTTGCGATGGTTGTAGAGTGTATGGCCACCTTTAGAGAGATTCCTGACCAGTGGAATTTAAGGCCACAGAAGCGTTCTGGTCTCCTTGTGATCCCACAGGTAAGCATGCTGGGAACGTAATAGCTTGGGTAGTCCCTTGTTGTGCTGCACTAAAGGCTCTCTCGGTGCTTAAGGGTATATGGCAAATGGATTGGATTTCCCCATAGCTTCTGTAGTGAGCAACACGATGGTTAAAGTATCCCAAATGTATGGATAATATTTGGGTTCATGTCAACCATGAGTTCAACCAACCCAAAGTGTTCACAGTTCAGGAAAGTTGTTCACAACAGAGCTCTGATGAAGGGGCGATTTCCCCCATAACGAATCAGCAATTTTGACTCTACACTGCATGTAGGGTCTACTATATCGCTTGTCTCCATCGTGTACATGTGAGTAGTTTTTATTTTGTACTCATTTTGCACTAAATAAATGTTATAACATGAGGAAAGGGCGCTGTTGCTCTGTTTGTCTTTTACATGGGTTATGAGGATACTTCCCAGTTGTCTTGGACTCGTGGTAATGGTTGTGGAAGATTTCACAGAAATGGTCTGCTGAGCGCTGAGTAGTGATGGGCTCGGGCGTGTTCGCAGCTCCATGCGCCGAGCCCGCCAGGAAGCTGACAGCGCCAATCACAGGTACTGAGACAGCTGCAGAGATCGGGAAATGTCTCTGTGCCTGTGATTGGCGCTGCGGCACTGTCAGCTTCCTGGCGGGCTCGACACGTGGAGCTTTGAACACGCCCGAGCCCATCACTAGCGCTGAGAACACTAGACACTTTGGGGGTGATTTACTAAACTCAACACGGTGTATACATTCCACCAATAGATCATGCGGGGTGGGTACACACTGCAGAGGTGTATACATTCCACCAATGGATCATGCTGGGTGGGTACCCACTGCAGAAGTGTATACATTGCACCAATGGATCATGCTGGGTGGGTACACACTGCAGAAGTGTATACATTCTACCAATGGATCATGCTGGGTGGGTACACTCTGCAGAGGTGTATACATTCCACCAATGGATCATGCTGGGTGGGTACACACTGGAATCTATACACCTCTGTAGTGTCTTCACCCCCTGCCTGATTTAGTGCTTGCTAGCATAAGCACACTCCTGCAGTGTCATGCTGGGATGTATTTGAATACACTGCAGGGGTGTACTTAGGCTAGCTGTGTGAGGACACTGCAGGATGTTTGGAGCATGCCGTACACTTGCCTGGCAAACCAAAAGCACCTCTCACTCGCAGTGCTCTTGGCCACACTGCAACATGCACTCCTGCAAATACCATGCATATCTGTTCAAATGAGAAAAATAGGCTTTGAGATTACACAGTGAATTTGCAGGACTGTGCATGTAGTGTGTTGTGCATTCAGAGCCAATTGCTGTAATGACCCTGGCCAATATGCATTCACTCCGGGTACCTGAGGGATCAGGGGAATTACCTGGAGTGCTTTATAGTGCAAGAAGTGCAATGTGGTGGCATTTATGTCAATGGCACCCTGGATGCACTCCTTGGCAACACTCCCATTTCCCCCCTCAACATGCGTACTTTAGAATTTCAACAATGTTGTGCATGCACTACATTTGTAGATGTAACAGAATGCATGGTCCTGTGGTCACTTGCATTGGGAGTGAGAGTGGCATTTTGGAGGCCCCCTCCTACACTGGGATCACATGAATTCTATGTTCTGCCAAAACGCATGTCAATCGCATGCAGTCGGATGTTACATGCATTGTTAGTGTAACCAATGTGTTGGGGGGAGAGAACCTTATTTGACCAGAATGTATGATGGCAGGACTATGGCTGTGTAAAGAAACCCTTGCTGACTCTCACCCCCATAACCAATGCACTGTGAAGAGACTCCAATGTTACTCCAAGGAGAAAGCCAGGGTAACATCAAACACCTCTTCCCTGGCTCTAGTGCATGCGATAGGTTAATGTGCACCCATTTCTCACATGCTGATTAGGCCAATTACCACCAAATGTTTGAACATGCCTCCAACAAACATTACATAAGACTCACACTGGTTCATGACTGGTTTGCTCAAATGCAGACTGACATGTATGTGTGCAGGTCACTGCTCGGCCTTTTGGGAGAACTCTTTTGCCTGGGGTACCCCAGGGTAGGCCTTGGGGGTGTGCTCTCTTCGGAGGGCCCCCCTTGCTGTTATTGGCCCTGGGCTTAGTCCCCAGGCAACAGGAGGCGAGCCCCTTTCACCAGCCCTACCTTATGGTTGTGGTTTGGTGATACTACTTTGGCGACAGGATGGCAGCATCTGCACCTGAAGCTCCAAACACAGTTCGGCTGTTAATTCCTGAGGGAAGGCGATCGGAAATTGGCCTCTTTTTCATACAGAAAACTGTGATAGAGGACCTGTTTGGAATGCAGCGAGAAAGCATATTTTGTGTACAGTCCTTCCCCAATGCTGGAACGTATGATGTTACGTTCTGGAAGAGGGAGGACTTACAGACGATATTGTTGCGCAAAAATGAGAAGCTGGGAGACCAACGCTTGAGGGGAATTCAATTCCTGAGTAGTGAAAGCAAAGGTCGTCTCCCAGTGATGGTGCATATGTTCAATCCATTTGTGAGAGATGTGGAGGTGCGTGCCTTTCTCTTGAGGTATTGCAAAGTGGTGTACGCTGGTACGAAACTTACAAACGTGTTTGGCACTTTCAATGGTCACCGTAAGTTTTGGGTGACCCTGAAAGCGGACCAGGGAAGTGTAGGGGGAGTGCTGCACCCCCATAGGCTTTCTCCATTGGCAGCAATAGGGGGTACTTGTACTACCCAGGGCAGCCGATGTTTTGCTGTCAGTGTTTCGCCTTTGGTCACACGAAGGAGTAATGTGAACGAGGTGTGACATGCCGAAACTGCTTCAGGTCAGGGCATAAGACATCGGACTGCCAGCAGCCCCGGCGATGCCATATATGTGGAGAGGCGACGCACCTGGTCCGCCAATGTCCCAAGGTGGCCAGAGAACACGTAAGGGTGAACCAACCTGAGGAGGCGACAGACAAGGGCAGGGACAGAGTGCTGTCTTATGCGAAAGTCGCAAAGGGGGTCCATCCTGGAGAGGGCAGGGAAGGCGGGGCCATGCCGGGAACCTCCCATGGGAAGGATAATGTGAGTCCCGTGGCCATTGCCAAAGGTCTGATATCTGATGAGGCCGTCGGCACTGAGTCTGTGACGCATGGTAAGGCTGCCCTATGTGAATTGGCTGAAGGCCGTGCAGTTGGAATGGAGGTGGCACCTGCTTCTTTAAAGAGGAAACTCGAAGGTAGAGGAGAGGAGATGGCTCCCTCACAAAACATCGAGGAGTACTCCAGTGATACAAGCCCGCTGAGTGTGGAGGTAGCAATTGATTCTGATTCGTCAGTCCGGTCGACAGAGGCGTTTTCAAGCTGGAGAATCTCCAGGAAGTAATGGGATACCAGCAAAAGAAGGGGAAGGCTGCAAAGAAAGAGGCTCCTCATGAGATGGCAGGTGTGGCGGTCGTGGAGAAGAATACCAGATCGAGAGCTAGAGGGAATACATCAAAGACTTGATATGAAAGCAATATGCTGTTGATTTTGTTTCTCTTTTGAGACTTGCGGCTGCGTTTGTCCTCCATTAATGTCAGGAGCCTCCGTAGTGCGAGCAGAAGAGCGATGATTGTTAATTATCTGGCTTTATGTACAAGCGGATGATGATAGGGTGGGAGTTGGTGGTGGTAAAGTGGATAAGTCGCGAAGGTTTTGGATAGTATATTAAGTGGTTTTGGGATGGTGGATGTAGGGAGGGATGGTGCTCATGCATATTTTGGTGAGAGCGGGGTGGTTAGATCCCGGATAGAATCTTGTTTTGTTTCCATGGGACTGAACCCAGAGTCTTGTGTTGTGCAGCGTGCACCATTCACGGATCATGGCCGGATTGAATGTGTTATGAGTATGGATGGGGAGGAATATGGCAGAGGAGTGTGGAAGCTGAATGTGTGTTTGTTAGAGGATGTGCAGATTCATGAGGAGTATGGAAGGATGTTTCAGAAATGGAAAAATAAAATTAAAGATTTTGGAGTAGCACACATACATGTCAGTCTGCATTTGAGCAAACCAGTCATGAACCAGTGTGAGTCTTATGTAATGTTTGTTGGAGGCATGTTCAACCATTTGGTGGTGGATGTGGGTTAAGATAAGGACGAAATTTTTCTTTATTCAGAAAGGGTGTGAGAAAGTAAAAAGAGAGAGAGAAGAGTATGGGGTCTATTCACGAAGCTGCCGAAGGATCTAGCCATACCTTCGGCCGATCCTTCGGCTAGCTTCGGCCCCAGGACCCCTTCGGTTCATTAGAACCGAAGGGGTGCTGTACGGGCTATTCACTATTGGCCGGCCGCCAGCCTGCTTCTGACAGCTTGGCGGAGCCAGCCGTGATCTTACGGCTGGCTCCGGCCACTTGCAGAGAGATCAGCGTCCCTGGTTATGTTTTTTTGTGACAGCAGCAGAGCCGCCAGACAATAGGAAACTATTGGGCGGAGCTAGCTGTCACTGCTAGCTCCGCACAATGGTTTTCGATTTACTTTTTTAAAACGTTTTTTAACTCTTTTTCTGTTCTGCTCAGGTCAGTCATTAGTCATTCACTCGGCTGCCTACGGCAGGTTAGTGAATAGACCCCTATGAGTGGTGGCAGAGGAGAAGGGAGTACTTAGAGAGTGTGAGAGAGTGGGATGATGGTGTGGATAATGAGATTATGGAAGCGAAGGAGAAGGTGAGAATGTTTCTGGTGGAAAAAGGAAAGGCGATTGTGGCACAAGCAAAGAGGGTAGTGAAAGATAAAGATGAACAATGTACCAGTTTTTTCTTTAAGAAGGTATATGAGAATAAGAATGTGTTAAGTTAAGTAAAGGGTGAGGAAGGAGGTATGCAAATTGTATGCAAATGTATTCGCAAGAAGAAAGAGAGATGTGGAAGTAGGAAGAGATGTGCTAGAAAAAATAGAAGCTGTGTTGGATGAGGAGGATGGGGTGGTGTTGGGAATGGATTTTCAGAAAAGTGAGTTGGAAATGGCTTTGATGGGTATGAAAAATGGGAAAACACCGGGAATCGATGGTTTGCCTGTGGAATTTTATAGAGCGATGTGGGATGTGATTGGTGATAGTGTGCTCGCCGTATGTTTGGAAGTGTTGAGGAAAGAGGAGATGCCGGAGGAAATGGCTAAAGGAGTGATTGTTTTATTGTACAAGAAAGGGTGTAAGGAAGACCTAAAGAATTCGAGGCCCATTTCTTTGCTGAACACAGACTATAAGTTGTTTGCAAAAGTAATTGCGGATCGTTTGAGAGGAGTGATAGAGAAAGTTGTGGGTGAGGAGCAAGTGTGTGCGGTGCCTGTGAGAGTGATAGCAGAGAGTTTGGTGTGTATGTATTGTGGGATGCGAAAGATAGAAAGCAAGATGTAGCTGTGTTGGCGATAGACTTTGAGAAAGCTTATGATCGAGTATCGCATTAGTTTTTGTTTGAGGTATTGATGAAAATGGGGGTGTCTGCAGCGGTGTATTTAAATTTTGTGCTGCCCTAGGCAAGGCAGCATCGCTGAATCTGCGATTCTATCCAACAGCACTCCCCCGTTCGCGGACGACAGCAGGCCCGCCCCCCGCTCTTCTCCGACAGCTCTAACCACCTAACCCCCCCCCCG
>NW_017307107.1:508300-526662 GCF_000935625.1 Nanorana parkeri | reverse complement strand
GGCTTACGGACTCACCGTGAATCAACGCCGCCCGCCGTCTGCACGCGCCATCACGCCGTCCACTCCCCAGGCCGACGGTCCGCGTCATCCCATCCGCGTGAGTATCACTCGGGGTGCCGCTCTCTGCGAATCTGCTGCTCCAGGCAAACGCCTTGTTTGCCTCGCGCCAGATACGCCCCTGGGTGTCTGAGAGGATAATTAGATGGATAAAAGGAATGTATAGAAGGATGTGGGTGGGGGATTGTGTGGGCCATAAAGGGATTGCGTTGAGGCGTATATTGTTATGGATCTTGGTATGTTGAAGAAGGGGATTTCCTTTCCCTTGAATATATTGTTATTATGTATAATTTTTATGCAATTTTAAATAAAAGAATTAAAAAAACACTCTGCTAGAAACGGAGTTCTCATATAGGAAATGTGTGTCATTTATTGTCAAATGTTGGATTTATCCCATGTGACTTGCGTTCAACAATGTTTGCTTGGTTTTATTATATGTCCAGGTTTATATTTCCTATGTGCACTCCTCACCGTCTCATAATGATGAAATGATTGCATGCCTTGTCTTTGTTCCTTTAGTATGAGTAGGAGGTTTTTTTTTTTAACACCCTTATTTCCCAACATGTGTAACATGCATATTCACCATTAAATGTATGTATTAGACATGTGCACTGCCAAAAAATTTGTTTAGTTTCGTTTATACTATGCTTAATGAAATGCTTAACTACTTTTTTTTTCTGTTTCCACACTGAAAAGGCTATCCAACATGTGCTGCTCCAAGGATTATACAGAATATTCAGCATATCTATGTATTGGTTTTTTTTTTTTCTGGTTTGACTTGCAAATCATGAAAGGTCTGTTGCTGTACAGGCATCAAGCAATTTATCATTATGTATGTAGTGTAGGAAATGCTTGGTGTGCTTTATCATTATGAACCAGGATTTGAACCAGGGAGTTGGGTGCTGTGGGACAGTTGTTCTAACCCCTAAGCTGCCCTGAAGGATTTCTGATCATGAATCTTGGTAAAACACTGCAAGCAAATGGCAGAAATGCTCAAATAATAAGCACGATTATTCCCTTTCCCAATCATGAATGCTGGTGGTTGGAGTATTTGGCTATGCAAACTCCATGTGCATGTCACCTGAACCATAATTTGAACCTGAGAAACACATGCTGAAGGCCAGTTGTTCTAACCCCTGAGCCCAAGATCATCATCATCATCATCATCATCATCATCAATCATCATCATTCAAGAAAGTGGCATAAATGCTCCAATAATAAGCAAAATGATTCCCTTTTCACAATCCTATATGCTGATGTTTAGAGGGGAGGTTGGAGAAGGGCTATGCAAGCACAGGGAAAATGTTCAGAGTCGATGTGCATGTCATCTGAGGCAGGATTGTAACCAGGGGCTCAGGTGCTGCAAGGCAGTAGCTCTAACCTCTAAGCCACTGTGCTGAGCCATGGGCATTGTGATGATGAATGTTAGAATGAGATTTCCACTCCTTAGAAGTGGCTCAGGTTACAATAAGCAATATATTTCCATTTCAACAATCATAATGCCATTAAACATCCTCATGAGGCAATCCTTTAAGCTATAGCCAGGAAGTAGTGCCTAACAGGTAGATGATAACACGCCATCCACGCGCGTTGACAGCATTAACAGGCATGTGCATTACCAGCATTGATTCACGCCTATTAACACGCTTTCGCGCAATACCGGCGTGTTTTTGCATGGCGCGTTCGTGGCGTGTTTATAAGGTTAGTAAATCAACCCCTTTGTGTTCACAGTACAAAGAGCCAACCACCCTATTTAGGAATACCTTTTGCTTGTCAGCAACTAATTCAGTTGCTGCTTAGCTGCTCTGCCACTCCCCATCCAGTATTTTTCTCTTTTATTTCACATTTGACTTTTTCTTTTTTGTTTTCAGAGCAAACAACAAAAAAAACAGGGTTGTGGTTTGTTTATTTTTTTGAGGGAGGGATATTTTTTATATAATTTTGCAAGGTTCTTTTTTTTATTTTGGGTTCAGCAGAGTGAACTTGTTCCTGGCACAGGCAAAGCTGCCCTTTGTTTGCAGCATATCACTCATACTTGTGCATACACTTGTGTGCACCAAATCACCACATCTGTAATCACCCTATAGCTATATCTGCTAATAAAGTTAGTCAATTCCCTGTTGTGATAATATCTGGGTCAAAGCAGGACTGCCTCTCAAATCTTTGAGAGGCAGGGCA
This sequence comes from Nanorana parkeri, assembly GCF_000935625.1. Taxonomy (NCBI): domain Eukaryota; kingdom Metazoa; phylum Chordata; class Amphibia; order Anura; family Dicroglossidae; genus Nanorana; species Nanorana parkeri. The sequence continues at coordinate 524,427 of NW_017307107.1, read as the reverse complement.
TATCTGCCTTTCCCTTCATGCAGTATTTGTGCTTTACAGCCAGAGCACATTGAGAAGGTTATGAAGTGGATAACCAAGTGTTCCTCATCTTTCTCCTGCTAGACACAGAACAGCGCATTATTTGTAGCAGCTGCAAATGCTCCCTCCTCCACCTCTACAGCTAATCCTGCCATTTTCCAGCAAACTGGCATGAAGAAGTCAGCAGAATTATTTCAGCACTGCATGGCTAACTTGATGCATGAGAATGCTCAAGATTTAGAACATCCAAAAAGTTCTAATTCAAACTCGAACTCAATGCAAGTCGATGGGGTAGAACTTTCAAAAACAATTGTCCCCTTTAAGAGGGCTTATATACAAGTTATTGGCCATAAAAAGTTTATGGGGATCCAGGTACTGCCCTGGGGGACAGGAATCAATGAAAAAAAACTTTTAAAAAAATACAATTTTTAAAAGCAGTGATTTTAACATCACTTGAAGGTAACAATAAGAAATGAAAAATTCCTTTAAATATCATGCCTGGGGGGTCCCTTTAACCTGCCTGTAAAGTGGCAAATCTGTACAATGTATAAAACCTGCTGCAGCAAAACTGACATTTCTAAAAAAAAAATGACTTTTTTTTTTTTTAAAGCATGCAGTTCCCTCTCCCAAACAATACCAGACCCTTTAGGTCTGGTAGGAATGTTAGGCGGAACCAAATAATAAAAAAAAAAAGTGTGGGGTTCCCCCCAAATTTCATGCCAGACTCTTAAGGTCTGGTAGGAATATTTAGGAGAGACCCCATGTAAAAATATACACAGGAGCATGCACTCAACACTGGGAGGGTGCTTTTCCAGGGTCGCCCCTGGAAAAGCACCTTGTCCCCATGCCGATGGGGACAATGGCCTCTTCCCCACAAGTCCTGGGGCGATGGTTGTGTGGGTGCGGGCAGGGGGCTTATTCATTTCAGGTTAGCCCTTTAATAATGGGGCACCCAGATTGTGAATGATTAAGGGGTACTTGTACCCCTACCCATTCACTAAAGGAAGGTAGGTATGGGATACCATACCTACCTTCCACAATACCCGTCCCGGCTGGAAGATGGGAGGACGCTGAAGCGGGAAAAGGAAGAAGGCGGCACCGGACTCAGCCGAACCCGCGGGCGCAACTACAGACATCGGGGCTTTCTTCCGGAGAGTGAATGGCACGCTCCCCCATGGGTCGCCGGATGCCGACACGGGGTCGAGCGGAAACACGTCGCCATCCTGCACGCTGGGAGAGAGAGAGAACCTAGATCCTACACAGAGCCGGCGCGAGAGGTCAGAGCTGAGCAGCGGTGCCACTAGTTCAATGGACTCTCCAGAATATCTGCCGGGGTACTCAGGGGAAGAGTCTGGGAGTATGATGACTGGAAAAGACGGGCTAAAGCACGAAAAAGAGAGTATGGACAAGGCAGTGTTAAGCAGATTGGATCTGTATCTGAAAACGCTCTCAACAAAAGAGGATATGGATGGCATAGAAGAACTCCACAGATCAGGTATGGAGGACTTGAGATCTGACTTATTAAGTTTCCATAACAGAATTGAAGTTATTGAGAAACTAATGCAGCCCATAATAGATGGACAGAATGAAATGCAAACAAACATAAAGACCTTACATAACCAGCTCATTAGTGTATGGGCCCATGTAGATGACCTGGCAGATCGCCAAAAGAGCAAAAATATCCGTCTGAGGGGGATACCTGATACTGTCGAGCTGAGTAATCTAATGGATACAGTACAGAGTATTTTGAATATATATTTGAACAAACCAGTACTGGAACTAATGGAAATAACCAAAGTATACAGAGTATTTGGCCCCACAATCCAGGGTCGAACAAAAGATGTAATATGCAGACTACAGTCGCTCCAACAGAGACAAATTATAATGCAAAAAAAAAATCAAGAGAGCGAGGGGATATAGATTTTAATGGAGCTCGAATTTCCCTATTCCCAGACCTCTCCCGCAGAACTTTGGCTAAACGCAGAGCACTGCGTCCCATAACGAGGAAGTTAAGAGAGACAGGAATACAATATCGCTGGGGGTACTCATCTTCCTTAAGTGTCAAGAAAAATGACAGATATGTGACATTGAATACACCGGAAGACCTTGGTCACTTCTTGACACAAATGGGGTTACCACCCATGCAGATAGAGAACTGGCCAGATCCCCCGAACCCCCTATATAAGAGAGTACCCCAATGGGATCCCTGGATAACTACAGGCTCGGTAACGACCAAGAATGGGGGAAGAAGAGAATTACCCTTGAATATAACACACCATTTCTGTGCAAGTAAGAGGTACTGGGCCCGGACTGAGAGACCAGGATGGAATACATAGGTACACATAGGTAAAAATAGAATGTCTCCATTAGGAATAAATAGAGAATGAGGTGACGGTGTGGGTTGGGGCTATTGTCTCTGGCCACCAACCCGAATAGGACGCCAAAATAGTCGGTGAAGGCTCAAACACGTGGGAGCCAAATTTTTTAGGTAGTAAGTATGGGGGATACGAGAGAGATAGGAGTGAGGTGTAGATGTGTGGGGCTTTTTTTTTCTCTTTTTTACCCTGTTTTTTCAGAATGGGAGGAGAAGTAGTAAGTGCACTGAGAATGGGCCGGGGAAGGACACAATAGCAAATAAACAACTGCTAGAAATACAATGACAAGTTTGCGATTAGGCTCTCTCAACGCTAGAGGCATGAATACACCCCCAAAACGATCTTAAATTCTACTTGACATGCATAAACAGAGAGTGGGAATACTATACCTCCAGGAAACACACTTTAAGGACTCATGCGCCCCCACAAAGAGACATTACTCTAAGTGGTATATGAGTAACTACTCCCTAAATAAATCAAGGGGGGTAGCAATTGGTTTCCATAACTCAATACCATTGACAGATCTAGAGGAACTAAAGGACGGAGAGGGACGATACCTCTTCATAAAGTGCAAAATATATGGTAAGCAATACACATTGGCTAATGTGTACCTGCCAAACCATGGTCAAGTGGGGGCATTGCTTGGGATATTGAACACCCTTAGTAACCTCATGGAAGGCCTGGTAATACTAGGAGGGGATTTTAATATAGCAATGGATCCAGTTGTGGATACATCTAAGGGAATAGGACATATTCCCCCCAACTAAAAAATCGTCTTCACAAATCTGGTCTGATCACTCCCCCATTTTCTACACAATGACAATACCAGACACAACGAAATCCCAAGCAACATGGAGGTTAAATGAGACACTGTTACATGATTCGGTCACAAGACAGGCGATCGCATATTTTGTGACCGATCATGAACATGGTACCACAAGGCCCCCAGTAATATGGGAAGCCTTGAAATGTGTCATCCGGGGGATTCTGATCTCACATGGGACCAGATTAAAAAAAAAAAGAGAAATTAAGCCATCAAAAGTTTATTAGAGGAAATATGCCAACTGGAGAGCAAACACAAAAGTAATGGGGCTATAGCAGTTTTCCAAGAACTAAAACAAAAAAGGATAGAACTATATAAAAAACTAGACTTAGCCTATCAAAGATACAAAGACTGCTCCCAACGTACTATGTATGAATTCGGTAATAAGAGTAGCAGAGCTTTAGCGCAATCTATTAGAAATAAACAAGGGAGAATGTATATCCCTAAAATATGCGACTCAAATCAGACTATGGTCCATACCTCAGAGAAGATTGCAGAAACGTTCTTCAATTACTATACGGACTTATATAATATAGGAAAGGGGAAAACTAGAATTGAAAGGAATGCAGATAAAGAATGGAAGACTCAATACATTAGTAAGACAGCACTACCTCGGCTGGGAAGAGACACTATAGAACTACTTGATAACCCCTTCACACTAGAAGAGATAAAGGAAGCGATTCAAGCAATGCCGTTGGGGGAGAGCCCAGGCCCAGATGGGCTGACAGGGATATTCTATAGGTCATTTTCGGGGGAATTGGCCCCTATCATGCACACAACTTTCAACTCAATCAGTGAGGAGTGTGGATTCTCCCAACTGAGCCAGGACGCGTATATAACTCGAATATACAAGGAAGGGAAGGATCCTACACAGTGTGCAAGCTACAGGCCAATTTCCCTGATAAATGTAGATCTCAAGATATATGCTAAAATTCTTGCACTACGACTTCAACCTCATACTGGGTCGATAATAGACCCGGAGCAAGCAGGGTTTGTCCCAGGCAGGGAGGCCAGGGACAATACTATAAGAACAATTTCCCTTATTCAATATACGCGCATGGGAGATTACCCCCTGTGTCTATTGTCAGTAGATGCCGAGAAGGCCTTCGATAGGCTAGATTGGGATTTCATGAAGGCATCGCTTGACCAAATAGGGATACCACATCAACTAATACAAAAAATTATGGCACTATATTCAGCTCCAAGGGCCCAAGTACGTGTGAATGGTATATTGTCACATCCAGTAACAATAACTAATGGAACTCGGCAGGGCTGCCCACTCTCCCCCTTATTGTATATCATAGCCATGGAACATCTAGCTATGTCTATACATCAGAATGTAGATATAAGGGGAGTGACCTTTAAGGAGAGAACACACAAATTGAGTATTTTTGCGGATGACCTGCTTCTATACATTACAAACCCCAGGATAGCATTCCCGCTGGTCCTGGGGGAGATAGAACAATTTGGGTGAGTTAGCAACTATAGAATCAATGCTAGTAAATCTCAATGCCTGGATGTAACCCTCCCCCAGGGCGAGCGGGAAATGCTGGGGTCTAATTTTCCATTTACCTGGGCTCCCGAAGCGATAGACTATTTAGGAATAAAAATACCTACAGATGTAAGAAAACTATATGAGCTCAACTATATACCCCTCCTGGAGACAACACACGCCCGAATAGAGGGATGGAAAAAGAGAAAACACTCCTGGACTGGGAGGATGACACTATTTAAAATGGACATCTTCCCAAGATTTCTTTATCTATTTCAGACGACTCCGGTAAAAATCCCCAGACTATATTTTCATAGACTACGATCTCTATTGCTACAATATACCTGGGGGACTTCTGGAGCAAGACTGAGATATGATATCTTGGTTAAGGGAAGATTAGAAGGAGGAGGGAGTCTCCCACATATGGAGCTATATCATAAAGCAGTGACCCTTAATAGAATGCTGGACTGGTTTGACCGTACGCAATCTAAGTTATGGGTGACCATAGAGCAAGCTGGGCTCTCACTACCACTGACGTCATTGCCATGGATATGCCCAGACAAACGACCACAAGGATGGAATCGATCAGTCGTAATAGGAACGATAATAAATATATGGGATGCATTGATTAAAAAGTGTGATATATCATCCTATGTGGGCCCATTGACACCTATACTCGGGAACCCAGACTTCCCACAGGGATTGGGGGAGAAAGGATTCTTGAGATGGAAGACCCCGAGCTATACCCCAATAACACAGGCGATCAATGCACTGGGTGTACTTCCCTTAATAGATCTATTACCACCGGGAATGGCGAGCCAGGGTAGATGGCTGGATTATTTCCAACTTAAACACTTTTATAACTCTCTGTGCTCCCAGGGATCAATAGAAAGGGAACTGACCCCAATTGAAAAAATGATCTTATATAAACCAGAGGGAAAGCATAAGGTCTCAAGAATCTATAATATACTCCTGGAATCAATGTTCCCGTCCCTCCCTTACTATACCAAAGAATGGGAACGAGAAATAGGACAGATTTTTGCAGAGGAGGATTGGTACAAAGCCTTTTATTTTACTTTTAAATCAAATATCTCGGCTGGAACACAGGAGAGGAACTTTAAAATAATAACTAGGTGGTATAGATGCCCGGTGACAGTACATAAAATAAACCCCCAAGTAACTAAGCTGTGTTGGAGATGCGGGACAGATAAGGGCACAATGTTGCATATATGGTGGACTTGCCAGGGAATTAAGCCCTACTGGAGAATTATTTTTGAACCAGTGGGTAGAGTCATGGGATCAAAACTATCCGAAACCCCAGAAGTGGCATTACTATCAATGCTTCCGGGCCCGGTAAAAAGTATTAAGAGGGGATTATTGGAAACAGCAAGGGTGATAATTCCAAGACATTGGAGACAACCAAATACTCCTGTGGTTCGGGACTGGGTATTGGAGGTAAATCAGGTTATGCGAATGGAAGAACTGACAGCCCGGGTATATGATAGATATGCAACATTTGTAGAGAAATGGAGACCATGGATGGCCTTTCTTGGCTCAACAGAGATTCAAAAATACGTATAAGGAACTAGTGTACTGTTTGCTTCTTCCTCCCTCCCTTTTTTTTTTTTGTTATGTGCGTGTTTGGATAGCTTCCGTGCAGTTATCATGGAAGGGGTACTGAAGGGGGGGTGGGGGAGGGATGGGCTGAGAGAATGGATGAAGTGGGGAGGATGATAGGTTGTAATGTAGGAGTGAGAGCATAGGTACAAGACTGTGAAAGGTAGTGGGAGTGTATAGTTTTTGTTTCTTAAATTTGTATTTTCCTGTTATGTTTTCTTGTTATAACAGATATAATAGTATCTATGAAGGTGGTTTAGCTTAACATAGAAGTGATTAAAAATATTAGTTAAATAAGTAATAATGGATAAGAGATAGTAGTTGGATTTTGTTGTCATGTCATTGGTACTATTCTTTTACGTATTTAATTGTATAAAGAAATTGTATATGATATGAAATAAATACAAATTTATTCTTGAAAAAAAATATTTGGCTAAAAAGGATCCGGCAGTGTGCTCATGTTTTCTCCTACTCATATGTATTGGACCGTGACTTCTCTCAAGTTTCCTTTCTTTGTGGATTTTGCCACACTTGTTCTCGAACTTATCTACTACTCCAGATGCACATAATTAATATCAGCAGTTCTGGAATGTCCTGTTTGTGGATGCTATATTGTCCTAATTGTGGAGATGAAGTCAGATTTGCGGTGATTAATGTGCATCTCCCTCCATCTTTTCATGCTCAGCTTTTTATGATGTTTTAGAAAAATTGGCTACTTTTCATCCCCTACCGGTGGTGTTTGCTGGAGACTTTAATAACATGCTCGATCTCGCTGTGGATTCTTCAAATCCGGCACCAGCTTCCAGTACTGAATTGATGGCGTGGGCAAATGCCGCCTCACTTACAGAGGTTTGGAGGTGAAAGCATTCTGGGACCAGAGGCTTTTCTTATGTGTCCTATATTCATGGCTCCTAATCAAGGTTAGATATGAAAGCAGCTGTTTTGGGGTTTGGTATCTAAGACATTGCATCTGCCGGGAGGAATATCTGATCATTCACCCCTCTCTGTCACACTTGCTTTCCCATCATCGTTTGACCACATTGATTGGTGATTGTCCCATGGGTGGCTGTGCAAGTTGGGTGTGGCGAATCGAGTATCTCCTCTGGCGAGGGAGTTTTGGTAAATAAATGATGGTTCTGCAGATAACACCCATTGTTTGGGATGCTTTTAAGGCATACGAAAGTAAAGTATATGTGAAAGTAAATAAGTATCTCATATTAAGACCTCTGAGATGTTTTGATGTGTAGAGTTTGATGTGGTCTTTGAGGATCTCCAGCGGGCGGAGGAGATGTGTGCTGCAAACTTTGCAGCTACCCCTGGGGAGGACAAGCTTAGAGCTTTACAGGCTGCTAGGAGGTCCTTGCAGAGCCATTTTTTTAGCACAACTGTGTATTGGAATAAAAGATAAACAAACAGTAGATAAGAAAGAAACCAAGGTAAATGTCATAAAAGTACAAAGAAAAAAATAAAAATAAATGTGAAGTTGTGGTCATAAGACAGCATTATCAGCAAATATTTGAATACATAGAAATTAGTATCACTTTCACAGAATAAACCATATATAAACAGCGTACAAGTGTGCAATACATTGTAGTGAACAAAAAATAATGGTAATAAAAACAATATAAAATGGAGGATCACATAAACCATAAGGTAATATAAATTGGAGTACTTACAAAATGTAAAGGAGCTGTTATGATATCTTGGATATATGGAGAATGAATGAAATTGAACGTAATAAAGGTCATATAGCAAATGGGAACGTGAGATGGAAATCTATGGTAAATGCATATTTAGGATGGTATAAGGAGAGCATTAAAAAATAAGAAAAGTTAGGGTGGTTATGTTGAGTGGAGTGAAGAAACATCAAGAGCAGTTCATGTTTTTGTAATAGTGTGAATTATTTTGATATATAGACAGACCACATGTCAAGAAACAAATCTATTCAGGTAGAATAACATTTTGCTTCTAGTTTATCCATATGTAGTAGCTGGGATAGTATACGTTTGAAAGCTGTAATATTAGGGGCATGAGGTAATATCCAATTTGAAAGAATAGCTTTCTTTGCTTCAAGGGGACAAAGATGTTCCCAACATAGTAAAGAGGGGACCTGTGATAAAGTTTCACTAGAGGTGTCGTGGAATAGACATATAATGGGGTGATGTTCCCTAGTAATACCTGTGATAGAATGCATGTAAGATGTTACAGATGACTAAAATGATTGACTGTGAGCAGTGGCGGACCTATGGAACAATGGGCCCCGGTGCAAGATTTTTTTGGGCCCCCCCCCTGGCTCTTACAATGCCTGTCCTGCCCACCTATAGCCATTACCATTCTGCATTTCTGTATAGAGGACTACAACTCCCAGCAATACTTTATACAGAAATGCAGAATGCTAATGGCTATGAAGAACTACAACTCCCAGCAAAACTCTCTACAGGGCTGTGTGACCAGGAAGCTTGTGAAAGTTGAAGAGTCCAGGAGATGAGCGCTCTATGAGAGACTGGGGGGGAGGAAAAAGGGGGGGGGGTTGGGGACACAGGGTGTGCTGCTTCTCAAATGTGTGGACGTTTATGGGCGCCCAGGGCAGACATTTACTCCCCCCCCCTATTATATAAACATCCACTCTGGTTATAAGGATAATTCAACACATGTAAAGGGCATTACATTTTTAATGTTGAACAAGAGCATTACATTTTTAATGTTGATAAAGAGCATTACATTTTTTATGAAAAAACACTTTTATGAAGAAACAATAGGAAAAAAATAACTGATGACGACTTTATGAATGTTTTAGGAAGTTATGAAAATTTTCATACCACTGATGTGATACATGTGTTGCTACAAACTAGATTTTTTATAAACCTGAATATTGCAATAGAGCCTTAACAAAACAAAAAAAACCTTTCAACTAGATTTTTGTTCTGTGGCAAAGCGGTCAATAACTTTGTCAAAATCAATTCTTGACGACAGCTAATTTTCTATTGACAGTATAGCTAAGTTTGAAAGCCTTGTTTGATCCATCGTAGAACGCAAGTATGACTTTATGAGTTTGAGCTTTGAAAAACTCCGCTCACAAGTGGCTACGGACACTGCAACTGTTAAAAAATATTCTAAGCACGACGGATATGTTGGTAAAACTTTCAATTAAATGCCATTTTACAATAAATTGTAAAAGCTCTAAAACACCCCATTCTCTAATTTCATTTTCCAATTCAGGTGTAGCCGACTTAAAGTTGCAAGCTGTCTTTGTAATCATTTCATTTCTTCTAGCATCTCTACAGCATTCAGCTCTGGGTAAACATAGCAGACATGCTCTATTTGATTGTGAATATACTGATCTCTGTCATTGGCATTAAGCAGGACAGAAACACGCAAAAACCCAAATCGGTTGGCATATTCATTTAGTTGTTTTGTTCACCTTACAATTTCAAAATGAAGCCAATCAATAGTTTCCAGCTGCTCTCAAGTAATGTAAGACCAGCATCTGTTGCATTATTTTCCCCAGGCATTTGCTTTCGCCGGTGAATGTGTATTTCGCACGATATGTTAGTGGTGCGACAACTTGTTTGGGTCTTTTCCTTGACCTCTTTGACCAAAGTGTCACGATTTTCTGAATTTTTTTTTAGCCAAAGCATCTATCTTTACATGACACATATCTAAGGCCAGGCCAGATTTTTGAAGGTATAGTTGAGCATCATTGATTTCTTTTAAAATAGGATTTCATAAGTACAAATATGCAAAGAAATAATAATTCGTAAGACCTGCAATGATGCACCCAGCCTCATTTTTGGTGTCTGTCGTTTCATTGGAGCCATCTCTTAGCTCTTCTAATGTGTCAATTATAGCATCTATCTGCTGAGCAAGCGCAGAAACTGCATCATGCCTGGAACTCCACCTCGTGTCTGCCACTCTTTTAACTCTGATTGGTACAGAGGAGGTCAGTACATCCCATCTGTGTGTAGACTTAGAAAAAAATGTGTACAACCTTTCAAGAGTACCGAAAAATGTTGTCGAATTTGTGGTTGTACCAGCTGCATGTACATAAGCTAAATTTATTAAATGATTGTTGCAAGGGAGGAAAAAGGCTCTAGCATTTATGTTGGTTATGCGCTTTTGTACACCGCTGATATGCCCAGCCATTGTTGCAGCGTTGTCATACCCTTGTCCATAACAATTTTGGATATCGAGACCATCTGCAAGCAGTTTGTTACAAATCTCAGTTGTCATTTCTTCAGCAGTTTTTCACCCTAATTTGATGAAATCAATGAACGACTCTACAACACCGACTTTGTCACCATCAAAATTTACATAGCGTATCACTTGCGACATCTGGCCAACATGCGATATATCTGGTGTGCTATCAAATAAGATGGAATAGTATTTTGCTTTCTTTATATTTTCAATTATTACAGATAGCACCTGATCCCCTAGTAAATAAATAAATGTATTTTGAATTATGGTCGACATGTTTGATACTCTTTGGCTCTCTGAGTGCATTTCTGTTAGCCTATTCATATGAAAAGATGTCACAGGATCATACTTAGCAAGCAATTTTATCAACTGGAGTAAATTTCCAGAATTCTTATCATTCGGGTCAGAGCTTTCTCTATGACCCCGAAGGGCCAAATTTTGTTGAGCCAAAAAAAGGATACAGTCAAGAATTCTCTTCAGAATTTCCCTCCATTTTTGGTATTCTATTAGACGTTCTTTTTGCAACACTGAATCAATAGTTGACTGGGTTTGCAGTCTTCTATGTAGTTCCTTCCATTGCATAAAAGATTGAACGTGACCAGGACTTTGTTTGTGTTCTTCTACTCTTGTATTAAGCTTTTGCCAGCTACTAAAACCCTCTCCCTTCCCAAAAGCACTTTTATCATTGCAAAATAATTGGCATGGAAAACAGAACACAGCATTTTTTACGGGAGAAAACACTAGCCATGATCGTTCAACCTTTTCATGGTTTTTGAGCGTTTTGTAAAACCAGTCACAAGAAAATGATCTATTATGACTGTTTTTTGGGAATGGACCATTGTGATTTTGAATAGATGAAGGCCCTCTTTCGATTAACTGAACTTTAAGGCTATCTTCAATAACCTCTGGCCAATGCCCCGCATCAATGAAATAATTTGGAGGAACATTATCAGAGGACTCCAAAGTTTGGCAATCATCAAAGTAAATGTGTTCAGATGAATTACAATTAGGAAATGTTTTTAATTCATCTTGTTCCAGGGATGATACATGAGTTTGGGCATTTTCAATATAATTTTCACTTGCTGAAATATTACTATCCAAGCAACTAAAGTTATCATCCTAAATGTTTTCTACTGCAGCAACTGCAATTTCACTGGAGCTATCACTTTGGCTTTGCTGCTTGTGCTCACTGTCCTTTGACAGCTCTGACTCTGGAAGATGCCGCACAAATTTTGCCATACTCCCCACCATAGACCACATGCTTTCCCTCTCTTTTGCCTGTCTCTTGCGTCTCTGTGCTCCACTTTCTTTCGGCATATTCTTTTACAAGGAGCAATAAATCACACAAAAAATTGATAATCGCCTACAAAAAACAAAACAAAAACGTTTTAAACTCTGTCAAATGGGTGACACATATCAAGTGTTTTATCTACTACCAAACATCAAACCACGCAACAACTGCAAAGGGAACTTCATTTCAAACACTTTAAAGCAGTAACTATCCTCCTTTTTTTCAAGGATGCACCAACACCATTTTTTTTTCAGATCGAGTACCGATACTTTTCCTCAAGTACTCGGCAATACCAATTACAGATACCCTTTTTTTGTGTGTGTCATGTGACAGTTTTTCTAAAACAATACAGACTAAAGATTTTAGGACAGTGGTGTGACCACTGCGAGCCTGGTAGTTCTTCCACTGACTCCAAGCTGTAGAGGGACTACAATTCTTAGCAATATTTTATACAGCAATACAGAATACCACCAGCTATAGAAGACTACAAATCCTAGCAATACATCATACAGCAATGCAGAATAACACCAGCTATAGAAGACTTCAAATCTCAGCAATACATCATACAGCAATGCAGAATACCATCAGTGATAGAGGACTATAAATCCCAGCAATACATTATACAACAGTGCAAAATAATACCCTCCCATCCATCCCCCTATAAGCATCAGACCCCCTATATTTTCCCTATAGGCAGCAGATCCCCTTACATGAACCCTATAGGCAGCAGATCCCCTCTATCCCCTCTCTGTTGGCTGGGGTACCAACACCTACCTTTGGCTATATTGATGAGAATGTGAGGCTCCTTCTTCAGCTTCTGCCACCTCTGGCTTCTCTCATCCAGCACCACCATCAACACCTGTATGTCTCGGAGCCAGCAACGGGCCCTCTCTTTAGGCACCAAGAAGGCTGCCACAAGGAACTGTAAAAAAGGAAAACATATATACACACACACACAACACAGTAGTGATGCACCAATACCAGTATCAGTATCCATGCCAATACTGAGCATTTGCACAAGTACAAAAAATACTGAACAGCAATACATTATACAGCAATGCAGAATTATGCCTTCCCATGCTCCCCCTCCTACAGGCATCAGACAAGGAGGGGGGGTTAATGTGCAGAACGGACGGGTGTGTGGCAGGCTGCTGAATGAGTCTCAGTGCTGCCAGGCAAGAGAGCTCCATGAAAAGAGGGGAGGGGGGAGTAAATCCTCTGATGTGTGGGATATCTGTGTGACAGCAGGAAATTGCCTGGCCTGCCGTGCGGCTTGTGTGCAGAGAGAGCAGCCAGGACCGCTGCCTCGCCGGGTGCTTGAAGGCTGCTCTGCTGTGCGGCCGGCTGGACGTTTCTTTCCCTACCTGATGGCACTGGCTGCACCGGCGGTAGTTCCGCCCCTGACTGGGAGGACATGTCAAAAATAGATGGGCTATATCAGGGTGAGGGAAGAAGCACTTCGGACACTTAACCAAGCAATGCAACCTGGACTGTTTAGGGGTAAAATTAAAAACACAAAAGGCTATGTGTGTTACCTTAAATTGAATTTTCCGCCAGTTTTCACATGTAATCATTTTACGCAGTAAATGCCACCCGCATAGTAGGTTTTGATGTATACTATCTTCAGGTGACTGTCACAACTTGGCCCATTTGGGTAACATATTTGGAAATTTGGTGGTATTTACTACAAAAGAGGAGGTATAGATTAGAAAGAGACAACTTGGAAGGAGAAGGTTGGATCAAACTGGAATAAAAAGGGCAGGCATGGGGTTAACAGGAAGTGTAATATTGTGATTAAAAAGTGACCTGGAGGGATGTTAAAGTATTTTTGTAGATCCTGAAAACTGAAATTGTTGTAGAGTTTTGAGGCCTTTTGCCATTCAAGAACTGAAATGTTTGAGAGTAGCTCCTTGTGGGAGGCTGGGATTGGAGGTTAAAGGCATCAGTGGCGAAATAGAACAAGGAAGGCCAAATAGTTTAAGGGTTTCCCTCCAGGTAACTATTGTATCCCTCAAAAGGATATTTTGTTTAATAGAGGGGGGTAAAAGATGTACAGGTGTATGCAAAATCCCACACAGAGACAAAGGAAAGACGAGAGATTCCAAAGTGATAATAAATAAAACTGTAAAACAACACATCAAAGACAAAAAGCTGGCATTTAAAAAATATGAGATGGAGGGGACTGCATTAGCATTCCAGTGCTACAAGCAATGTAATAAGAGATGTAAACATGAAATCCGAGCTGCTAAAATGGATTACGTAAAGTATATAGCAACAATCAGTAAAAAGAGCCCCCCAAAATTCTTCCAATATATAAACATTAAAAAGGTAAGGAAAGAGCAGGTAGGCCCAAACAAAGATGAGAACGCAAGATTAATAACAATTAATAACAGGGAGAAGGCTGAGTTATTAAATACATATTTCTCCTCAGTATACACTCCAGAAAAAGACGCGTTTAATGGAGATAAGAATGTGAGTAGCTCAATGCGTAAAATACTGCAGTGGTTGGTGGTAACCGGGGTTCAACAAAAACTTGTAAAACTTAATGCAAATAAATCAATAGGACCAGATAACCTGCACCCCAGGGTACTTAAAGGGCTCGGCCATGTTATAGTGAGACCATTATTCCTCATTTTAAATGACTCATTAATGACTGTAAGGGTACCAAGTGACTGGTGTAAAGCAAAGGTAGTAACGATATTCAAAAAAGGGTCAAGATGCCACCCTGGGTGCTACAAACCAGTCAGTCTAACATCAATAGCATGCAAACTGTTTGAAGGAATGATAAATTACTATTTAGTGGATTTTGTTCGTGACAAAGGTATAATAAGTGATAATCAACATGGATTTATGAAAGACCATTCTTGGCAACCAACCTACTAAAATTCTACGAAGAGGTGCGTAGAGATCTGGATAGAGGAAAAGCAGTGGATGTGATGTACCTAGATTTTGCAAAAGCATTTGACAGGGTACCACATAAACGCTCAATACACAAGCTGAAATCTATGGGCATAGATGAAATGATGTGTTCATGGATAGAGAACTGGCTACAGAAATGTGTCCAGAGAGTATTGCTAAATGGCTCTTTTTCACAATGAGCTACAGTAATGAGTGGCGTGCCCCAGGGTTCTGTGCTAGGCCCAATATTATTTAACCTGTTTATTGGGGAAGGTGTTAATAGCAATGTATCTGTGTTTTCAGATGGTCCTAAAATTGGGAGGGTAATAGACATGGGATAAGACATTATAACATTACAGGAGGACCTGAATAAAATAGGGGAGTGGGCAACTAAGTGGAAGAGGAGGTTTAATGTTGAAAAATTTAAAGCAATGCATTTTGGGGTTAAAAATAGGCAAGTGAATATACATTAATGGGGACTCCACTAGGCAAGTCAGAAATGGAAAAAGATTTGGGGGCACAGATTGAATTATAGCTTGAAATGCCAGGCTGTGGCAAACCAAGCTAGTCGAGTATTGTCTTGTATTAAAAAGGGAATGTTCTGTAGAGACAAAACGATAATTTTGAGGCTTTATAGATCACTGGTTTGGCCTCATCTTGGGTATGTGGTTCAGTTTTGGTCACCTATCCACAGCAAGGATGTCCTGGAGTTGGAGAGAGTCCAGAGAAGGACAACTAAACTAATTAAGGGGCTGGAGGATCAAAGCTATGAGACAAGGTTGCTAGATTTAGACTTGTTCATGCTGGAAGTGAGGCGATTAAGAGGGGACATGATTTTAATTTACAAAATGTTTGGTGGTGATGGCAACAGCAGCAATAAACTTTTTACTCTAAACTCCCTAACAAGGACTAGAGGCTACCACCTAAAATTGGTAGAGAAATGATTTAACCACAAAGGGCATAGGGCAGTGATGGCGAACCTTTTTGAACCCGAGTGCCCAAACTGCGACGCAAAATCAATTTATTTATCTCTAAGTGCCAGCGCTGAAAATAAGTTTAGTATTGCAGTTTGGGCGCTCGGGTTTAAGAAACGTTCAACATCACTGCCTTACGGCCTTGTACGGCTCTTACGGGGGACCCGAACGTCCCGGATCGCCTCTGTAGTCGGGCCGGTCACAATCAGGCAGCGGCGGTGACCTCTAAACAGGCAGATTAGACGGCCGCTTGCAGGGGCCTCCCGGGGGTCCTAGAGAGGAGGAAGCAGCCATCTAACCTACCTGTTTATTGGCTGCCGCTGCCTAATTGTGACTGTCCCGGATCGCATACCAAGGCGATCCGGGTCAGTCGGATCTATTTCAATTGGTGGTCCCTGAACGCAATGGTGTATTGGGGCTGCCCTAGGCAAGGCAAAACTCGGGC
>NW_017307107.1:491172-507543 GCF_000935625.1 Nanorana parkeri | reverse complement strand
CTCCGCCCCCTGTCTCATGCAGCTCAGTCCCCCGTCTCCTCCCATCCTCTCATCTCCGCCCCCGTCTCCCTCTGTCTCCACCCCCTGCCGCTCCGTCCCCCTTCTCCTCTCGCTCGCTCGCTTGCCCGCCGACATTAGACAGCTCGGCTGCCTTAATGTTGTGGTGCCTGAACCTTGGCTCGCGTGTCAGCAGAAAGGGCCTCGCATGCCCTCCCTGGCACGCGTGCCATAGGTTCGCCACCACTGGCATAGGGGTTTCTTCTCGGTCAGACTGGTTAGATTTTGGAACTCTCTGCCACAAGCAGTGGTATCAGCAGAGAGTATTGAATCATTCAAAAATCTATTAGATATCTTCCTCAGAGACCGTAACATACAGGGGTGCAAGTGTTCTGAAAACCTTAGACCCCAAGGGACTCATACACACATGCACGCACTACACACACACTTACACATAAAGGTTGAACTCGATGGACACGTGTGTTTATTCAACCTCAAATACTATGTAACTATATAATTTAAAAAACAATAAAAATTATTTTTTTAAAAAGCTGCCAAATGTTCCTCCTCATCTTTTAAACTGGGAGAAAGAGTTCAATGTTACTTTTGATGATTCTTGGAAACAAAAAATTATTTGCGTTAACTCTTGCTCATCTATCAGCACACGAGTTATCGAATGCTCCTTTACATTTATAGCTTGATGGTATTAAACACTGGTCTGCATTCATTACATGCACCCAACTAGGTTGGCCATGTGTTGGAGAAACGGTGGTGATATTGCAATGTACGCTCACATTTTGTGGTTTTGCCCGAAGATCTCGGGCTTCTGGGGCCAGGTCATCCGTTATATATCTCTTATCAAGAATAATCTGTAAAACTCGATCCATTGGTCTGTCTACTGCATTGTTCTGACATTCCTCTATCTAGATATAAATGATCCCTGCTCCCTCATTTGCTTAATGCAGCCGAATCTCTCATACCACTACATTGGAACACACCTACTATGCCCACTATTAAAGAATGGTTTGTTAAAATTGATTATTTTAGATTAATTGAAGAGCTGACCCATTCGTTACACGATCGCTCAGGAAAAATTTGAAATGACCTGGCACCCCTGGCTTGAGTTTAAGGAACAATCTCACTATATACCGATTGTCATAACCTTGCTTCTCCAAATTGTGTTTTACTCTTAATGGATACCTGTGATTATTAGTACCGATACACTTATTCTCTCATACCTATAGCTTCACCTTATGGAGCGGGGTACAGTGTCAATTGTGTACTATCTTCCTTTCTTTCACCCTTTTCTACCCCTTTTCCCCCTTCCCTCATCTTTTTCTCTTCCTTTGTTTTTCTTTTTGTTTTCACTTTTCAATTATCGATACTTTATCAGCATAATGTTATGAACTTTTGCTGAACGTAATTCATGATGTCATTCCTAGTATTTGTTTTTAGGATGGTGAATCTGAATGGTTTCTACTATTGTATTGACAACCTACTAATATGTGAGTTCAGTATTGTTTTTGTTGTCAGTTTTTGTATTCGAAAAACCAATCACAACATTTAAATAAAAAAAAAAGAGCTGTCTTTTTAAAATATGGCCTAGTAAAAGTGATTACATACTGTATATGGAAGCAGTACAATATTTTGATGTCTTTTTTGTTAAATAAATAGAATAAACTTGTCATAGGGTATCCCGGGTCCGGCGCTTGGGGCCGCGGGCCGGCCTCTTCACCCAGCGGCGTGACGCCACGAGGAGACCGAGGGCTCGGCTCCTCCCCCTCTGAGATCCTCCTCATAATGACGCGAGTTGCAATGGCTCGTCGTTCTAGTGTTGCGAACGTCAAGCCAGTGCAACTTGCCAGATAGTGAAGGACACAAGAACCAGCAGCATTGATGCCAGCCTGCCACTCACCTCAACCGAAAACCCTCCTGGTACCATTGGGTGCTTCAAAGGGATCCCCCCCCCCTGCTCTCCTCTGACTCCTCATTGGGCTTGCCTCTGGGACCTCTCTCTGGAACTGCCAGGACTCCAATAGTAGCTTCCTGGACTATAAAACCACCTTTAACTGCAAGTACCTTGCCCTAGGGGCTAATCTATAGAAAGTGTCAGCGGTTACTCACTTGTGCACATGATTTAAAGTGATACCAGTGAACTGCTACTCCATTACAAATTGTATACTAATAGTATTACTGCGCTTCTTATGCAACACATCTCAGTTGTCTACGTGGAGAGTGTGGGGTTAATGTGACTGCAATTACGCATACGAATCATACCATCTAGAGGCTGCTGGGTTACCACATATATATAGAAATACTGCTGTGCATACCTATAGGGGACCTCCAACCCTCCATCCTATACTGTGATTGGCGTATTATGTGCTAGAGGGTTACAACATCACTCCATACCATACAGAGTGTAAACGGGAACCCTCGATCTGAGCCAATTCACACACACAGGTGCCTAGCCAATTTCCGCAGCTGCGATCCAACCTAACCTCCTTGGCTCGAGCGTTACAAAACTCAATGTTTGATTTTGTTGTTAAACGTTACCTGGTGTCTCCTTGTGTAAACCCCAAGCACTTTGGATGTGGTTTATAGATGTGGTTTTGGAGAGGTTATCCTGTATCCTCTCAGAGAAAGACCTTGAGTACACACAGAGTCCTTTCAAGCAGTATATATAGTGGACAGAAATCTGCGCTAATGGAAAAACGCCAATTGCTAAATTTAACAATTAGTTGTATTAGATAAAAAACAGGAAAAGAACAGAACCAAACAATTATTAATGAAAACCGAAAAGAAGCTAAAAGCTGCTAGACTCTGCTAGACGTAACTGTAGGCCCGCCCCAACGTTTTGTCATACAGACGTTCTCAAGGGATGGCAGACCTGCCATCCCTTGAGAACGTCTGTATGATGAAACGCATCGGGGCGGGCCTACAGTTACATCACATTTCCAGTCTGAGGAGTCATGGTTTGAGTGACTAGCCGGCTTTTACTACTTTTTTATTTTTAGCGCTATTTTGTTATGCCTTGCTCAATAAATCCTTTTAATTCACTACACTATGAGCGTATTCCCCATTTTTTCTTCATCATTTTTATGGAAGAATAATCTAGCATCCTAGGGAGTTTCGAGGACGGAGATCTCCCGGTTTTATCCCGGTGAGGCAATCTGTTTTTTGCTTTGGACGTCTGGATCCCAGTGAGCGCCAGGGACGAGAGGGCGTACAGCTCCGGTGTCAACCTAGCAAAACAAATGGCTTTTAACATCATAGTTCTGGTGAGTGCATACCCTCTAGGGGACCTCCTCTGATTTTTGTTGGGCACATCACATAATTGAGAAACGTATCTGATCTCTATATATATATATACTTTTTTGTGTTTTTTTTGTGGTTTCCATCTTTTTTATATATTTTTTTTATTTGTTATTCATCTGTATGCGTCTGAGAAAAGACTGAAATAATACGGACTTCCTTTGGTGATTTTTATATGTTTTCTCTGCTTTATCTCAACAGAGTATTCACCTTTGTTTCTTTCGGTTAGTCAGAAGAAATGTAAAAGAAACCCTTACATCACTGTTTTTTTTCACATTGTACATACTTTGTTGCTATATTTTGAGTAATATGTTGTTGTTGCAATATTGGTTCACTTTAATATTTTTCCACAGCACTTTGTAGCTACTTCATTAGTTGTTTTTGACACATTTTTTTCTTGCAAAGATGTTTCACGTATTTTTGATCATTATTATCTGGTTTAATATACACAGTTTTTTTGCTGTTATTAGTTGGCACTTAACGTACACCTTTATTCACATAGATGTGAGTGACATATATAATTGTATTCCCTCTGTGATGCACTTTACTTATTACTGATGCTATACCTACTATAGCCTTTGGCTTTATCACCGAGAGGCATCTAGCGCTGTACCTTCAATTTTTTAAGCAGTATATATAGCCTGAGTGCGGGAAATGTATCACAGGTAGTCACTGCTAAGGGGAACTCCCTTAGGCAGTTGGTATTTGTATATGGGAAATGTTTCACATAAAATCTTCTTGGTAGTAGATTAAGGCAGCAAGTACTTTAGACAGTTAGTTTGGGAATAGAATGCCATTACAAGTACTTGCGTTTGAGCGAGTTCTACAGATAGTCCCTCTGCAAACCAGATCGATATTCAGATCGATGTGTGGAGGGATGTGCCAGTAATCCTAACGGAGATTCAGGGAGGAAGTGAGGTTAGTTCCTGTAGCTGGAGAGGAGGATATCTCTAATGCTGTGGTCATGAAGCAGGCAATAGTAAAAGCACATGGTTCCTTCCTTAAACCCCTCAGTGCACAGTGAGCAAAGTAGTTTGTTTGTAGTGAGTGCACATACATAGAATAGTGGGGTATTCTGTTTAACCTTAATCTTCTTTACTGGAAGTTGTTTGGTTGACATGTAAAAAAGCAACAGGTCAGCAGTGAATATTCCTGTGGATTGCTTCACTTTATCAACAAGTCAAATTTCCACTTCTTCTAGGTGGCCAGCTGAAAATGCTTCATTTAAAGTGCAGCTCATACATGCTCGTAATCTCTTGGGTTAGGACTCCCTAGAAACCCTTTTAGAAGTTCTAGGCTTCCAAATTTTTAAAAACCTGCTAGGCCTACCCCTTGAAAAATTACAACAGTGAATACTGGACTGATACATATTCAAAACTCATGATGTCAACCTCTAAAACACATACTACTGGAAATAATCCACAATAGCCGGTGAAAGCATTTAACATAGTTACATAGTATTTGAGGTTGAAAAAAGACATTAGTCCATCAAGTCCAACCTATAGGATCTTGTTCCTAGGAGTACTACTTGTACCCCTGTATATTAAGGTCCCTTAAGAAATCGTCCAAAAGTTTCTTGAACAATTCCACATTCTTTGCTGAAATCACCGGCTGTGGCAGTGAGTTCCAGACCTTGACCGCTCTAACTGTGATAATTATAGACTTGTCCCTGCAATAGATCCCCCTTTTAATACAGGACAAAACCCTACTAGCTTTGTTTACAGCAGCAAGTCACCCTTCAATCTATGGTCCACAATGACCCACAAATCTCTCTCCATTTCCTCAGCGGCATTCCCATAATGGTATACCCCATTTTTTTTATTTTTTATTCCAAAGTGCATTACTTTGCATTTATCAACATTAAAGCTCATCTGCCACATTAATGCCCACTCCCCTATTTTATCCAGGTCCTCCTGTAATGTTATACTGTCTAAAGTCCGTGTCGATTACCCTCCCAATTTTAGTATCATCTGCAAACACGGAAACATCGCTGTTAACACCCTCCCCGATGTCATTAATAAATAAGTTGAACAATATGGGACCCATAAAAAGGTTTTTTTTTTTACGTTTTTTTTCTCTTTTTTTATATTTTATTTGTCCTAAGTGAGGCGTTAGACACACATATGTGATATAAATATGTAGCCCTATCTGTCCTCTAAAAAACAATATATAATATGTGTGGGTGCACTTTGTAAGAAAGTATATTACTGACGTGGAAGAATCACACAGCAAAAATGTCAAAAGTGTGTCAGTCATTTACGAACAGAAACTAAAAACAAGCTCAGTCATGAAGGGGTTAAGGAGTCCTTAAAAATTAGGATTTTCTACAAGAATAAGTGTGGATTTGTTGTACATTAAAAAAAAAATAAGACCTACCCCAAAAATAGAACCTAGTGGGTTTTTTTGAGTTTCGGGGAAACACGGTAAAAAGGTTAAAAACATATTTTTTAACATTATTTTCAGGTATGCTTGAGTGAATGTGAATACATAACAAATATATAGTAGGGGTTTCTCAAAATTGACAGCAAAGTTGAAGTACAATTTAATGTGGTTTTATTGCTTGCTTTTCACTCTTACATCTAGATATGAGATCCCCACTAAACTGAGGGGAAATAGTAACATGCTTAAGTGCTCAAAGACATGAGATGGCTCCTTGGCCTTACTTTTTAGTCAGGTCAGCCAACGATCCAGTGTTGATGGAGCAGCAAACAGTTTTGACTGAGTGCCCTATCTAAGCAGGCAGTTGCCAGACTTGTATGACTAATCCCAGCACCAGGACTGTCTGTGCACTGCTACCGAAAACAGGAGCACTTGAACTTTCTGTTTAGGGGAGAACCTGGCACAAGAGTCCATGAGCTGATCAGGATGTGCATGCTGTGCGTCCTAATGTTCTTTAACATTAGTATATGGCCACCTTTAGATATTTTTTACCTACCGCTACTGTTTCTTTCAAGGTATGGTAGTTCTAACAGCGTCAGGACATGCTTCCTCTTATTTGTTACATAGGCAGCAAAAACCGACAAATCAAATTGCACACACTCATTTGGTTGTCCTATGAATTTGCATTCTGGACAACCAATTGCATTATTTATTTCTTAGGTTTAACTGCATGGTACCAATACCAACATGTTCTGCTGCATTATCTATATTCTATCATAAAGGTCAACAAGGTAATTGTTATGTTATATATTTGGTTCTAGCCAATCACTGTTTTGAAGTCATTTTCCTCCCCTGAAATGATGTGCATGGTCACATGTCCTAGTCACATGTCTAGTCACATGTGCCAGATTTTCTGGAAGTGAAAGGAGAGCTAGTAACCTGCCCTTAGTTAACATGCAAGCAGTAGATATGCAAAAACAACATTAAAAAAGTTACCAAGAAAGGTTAAAAGTTACCTGTGTGCTCCCGTCTGAAGATCTGAAGATTCTCGGGCGGCCGCAAAGGATCATGGGATGGGCGCATTCACAGTAGAGATCTTCGGCTGGGAGAAGAGGAGCGACACAGTGTAAGTCAATGTAGGCAGCGTGCACCCGCACAGACACTGTGCGACACAGGAGAAACAGCAGTCAGTGCTGGATCAGAGACCGGCACCAGAGCTGGATGGACTCCTGAAAACTACTTGAAAAAAGAAGATGATCAGATCAAGAGGCATCATTTAAGTTAAGTTCTTACACCAGCATAGGTGGGAGTGAAAAAAAGAAAACACTTCAATGTCCCTTTAGGTAAACCATCCGAGTTTAAATTCACACATTCCTAGTAAATAATATTATAGCAACAATCCCACATTGTTAAATTAAAGGAAGATAATGAAAATTCTTATCATTATTATTCTGTATATTTTTGCTACAGCCACCAATTGATCTTCTTATCTGAATGTGTATTTTAATTACTTCTGTTGACCAAGCCCGATGCATAATTAATCAGTGTCTTCACTTATCTGTACAAGATAAGGCAGCAGAAACTCTATAAATGAAAAGTTAACAGTTGTAGCTATTTGTGTTGGTAATTTCGATGATTTAAACATTTTTTTGATAGTTTAAATCATACTATCTGCCTTTCTTACCCTCCTTTTACAACTATATTACAACTTAATATATACAATTGAAACTAACACTAACATTAATCACCTCAGCTTTTCACTAACGCTACCTGTACTTTTTTTCACTAACACTAACCAAACTCCCTTTTCACTAACCAAACTCCCTTTTCACTAACACTAACCACACACCTTTTTCACTAACACTAACCATACTCCCTTTTCACTAACACTAATCATACTCCCTTTTCACTAACACTAACCGCACTGCCTTTTCACTAACACTAACCATGCTGTTGGATTGCTGTCCAGATGTTGGATTGGCTGAGTCGAACAGCTTCTTCACTTCGGCTCAGGCGAACATGCTGATCATGTTCGGCTGACCGAAGGCAGCCAATGTACGGCTGATTTTAAAGTGAATAGCCGAACAGCGTTTGGCTGCCTAAGGGAGCTGAAGGGAGCCAATGTAGGCTGATTTTAGCCAACGTATGGCTGCTTTCAGAAGTCCAGGGCTGAAGTGAATAGCCGAACAGCGTTCGGCTTAGTTCACTTCGGCTCGGTCATTCACTCAGCTGCCTTCGGCAGCTTAGTGGATAGCCCCCTTCGTCTAGAATTTCTATATAATTCCCATTTGTAAATGATTGATATTTACATTCATTTACAGTTTAGGTACCATGTGAAATATTTTTTGAGCTTCATATACTGTATTATTCTACTACTGTATTAATCATGTAGGAGATATGTACATTAAAATGACAAAGAAAAGGGGTATAATGAAAGGAAAGTGAGGAATACTAAAGATATGGTTGCTAGAATGGAAAGGGACCACCTTTGAGAGGGTAAAAGAAACAACAAAAGGATAAAGGCTACCCTTGGCCTTTATAACTAATTATACTGCCCAATACAGAGATTGTGAAAAAATTATCAAGAAACATTGGAGAATTTTAAGGATGCATAGGGTTATTGGCCCCTTAATTCCTAGGAAACCGCAAGTTATATACAGAAAAGCCCCCTCCCTTAAAGACAGGCTGGTACACAATGTGGTAGACCCACCACCAAAGATGAAGAACTTTTTTGGAGGGGTGGGATTCTATCCTTGTAAAAACTGTACAGGTTGTAGAACAACTAAAAAGGGGGTGGATGGAAGAAAAACACATTTTCTCTCAAATTCAAATGGGAGATAATTTGAAATCAAAGAATTTGTTTCCTGTCATAGATCATACGTAACCTATGTGTTGCAGTGCCATTGTGGCCTCCAATACATAGGCAGGACTACTAGAGAATTACGTATTAGAAAAGGGGAACATATAAATAATATAAAATATGGATTTGATCAGCATAGCGTTTCAAAACATTTTAAGCAGGTCCATAATAAAAACCCTTTGTTACTGACCTTTTATGGAGTGGACTGAGTATTTAGTCAATGGAGAGGTATTAATAGAACTAGAATGATCTCACAGAATGAGACACCCTTCCCTCTAGGCTCATGTTACTCCCTTCCTCAACCTCAGAGCCTACATCAGACCATTGTAATTGTTCTGCATCCTCCAGCAGCATGCCACTGATGGTGTGATGAACCAATTCAGCTGACTCCTCCATGCATCAGGTGGTCAGGTGGTCATAATAATCTGGCCACTGTGTAGAACGCTGTATACAACTCTGATGTGGAACTCCGATATAGAATGCTGTACACAACTCTGATATGGAACTCTGATACACAACGCTGATATATAGAACGCTGTATACAACGCTGATATATAGAACACTGTTTAGAGCTCTGCTATAGAACTCTGCTATAGAACTCTGCTATAGAACTCTGCTATAGAACTCTGCTATAGAACTCTGCTATAGAACTCTGCTATAGAACTCTGCTATAGAACTCTGCTATAGAACTCTGCTATAGAACTCTGCTATAGAACTCTGCTATAGAATTCTACTCTGCTAAAGATTTTCTCTATTTGACCTCCAGCAACACATTACGTAGGGCTGTGGTGTAAGCAGCCTTAGTGTGCTGGTTGGACTCTAACAGAGTTCTGAGCCCTGATTGGGCAAAGTCTTGCACCTGACCTGCGGTCGGTTGCAAGCCTTTACCCACTTAGGGCTTCACAAGGCGAATTGCCTTGTGGGATGTTGAGCAGTCAAACAGACTGCCGAACATCCTTATAGTTCATGTGTTCGACGTTGTTTGAGTCGAACTCATGTTGGACTCGAACATACAGCCCATCCCTACTTATGAGTCCATAGGAACTGGGCAATAACTCACTATTCACCGAATTCAGAAACCAAACGGGGACACTTAAAGGGAAATGCTGCATGTAAGGTCTTGGCCGTTGTGGCTGGAATAGAAATGTTAAGGGCTTTCTATTTAGTATAATTGATTTGAAAGTTAGAAAGAGTACCAAAAGGCAGAAAATTCCTCTAATAAATGGGGCAAAGAGACCATTGGATTAGTTGGATTTGTGGGGTGTCTTAGTACCTCCTAAAGAAGGCCCAGTGATATCCGAATGTAGTTTAATTTTGCGTAATAAAGGCTCTAAAGTAAGGATAAATATCAAGGACGATAACGGGCAGCGCTGCCGTGTTCCATTAGAGACCCCAAAAGATTTGGGATAGAGTACCATTCACCTTAACCTGGGAAATTGGGTGAGAATAAAACGCCTCAAGCCAGATCAGCATACAACTTCCTAAACTTAGGTGACAAAGTACATATGTCATGCACAACCAGCTCACCCGGTCTAAAGCTTGAGCATTGTGTTTTTTATTCCAATGTGCACTCACAGATATTATGTGTATCGAGCAGTCCCAGAGAAGCAATTGTATCTCTCCCAGGTATTCAAACTCCCCCCACAAGGCAGCTGCTTGATTAGTCTTCTAATAAATAATTGTTTCCTTGTCAAGTTGTTCTCAACTCATGAGTAACATGTAGCAATCTCCTTATCTCCCTGTACAAACTACTGGCATTCCAATCCTCTGCTGATTGACTGAATGCAGTGGGTGAAGCCATAGCCAGCCTACTATTGGCTATTTCAATTCGAAATAGCCTTCAGCAGGATGGCTATTGCTCCAAAGAGAAATTATACAGGGCACACCCACATAGAAATGGTGATAGTTATTTCTTACACATTTCAATGTGGGTCATGCTATAATATTTCTTGCTGTGATAAACTCCACAAGTAATCATTTTGCTAAAGAGGTGCACTCTACAGAGATTTCATAACAAGATGTAGTCTAAAGCCAATAGAAAACTTTGTTTATTTCTCCCCCACTACCCGATGTAAACATTTCATCGTGCAGTGAGGGGCTTTTTTTTTGGTTAGGACGGCAGATTCCAGTTTACAGACACTGGATGGACATCAGGACATTTTTGTTTTTGTTCTTATTTAAGGTTGTCTTTCCTGAGGGTTGGTGACCAAAGCCGGACCGCATACTGCACCAGTGGTATAAAGTGGTAATATTATGCTCTTATCCCTTGCCAAAATCCCTCTTTTAATGCAAGATAGTATTCTGTTTGCTTTGCTGGCCGCTGCTTGGCACTGCATGCTATTGCCAAGTCTGTAATCTATGAGCATTCCCAGGTCTTTCTCCATTTCCAAGTTCCCCAATGGAGCACCCTCTAAGTAGCAGTTTGCGCACACATTCTTTTCTTCCATGTGCATAACCTTGCATTTTTCAATATTAAATCACATCTGCCATCTTTCAGCCCATGCACCAATTTTAATTGGGTCCTGTTGAAATAAAGATATGTCTTGCTGACAATTCACCACCCTAGATAGTTTAGTATCGCCCCAAAAAAACGAGATTGAACAATTTATTCCAATTTCTTTGTTGTTGTTAACCAGAATCGGTCCCAAGACTGAACCCTGGGGCACCCCACTCACAAATTTGCCCAGTTAGAAAATTACTAATTCATTACTACCCTCTGGATCCAAATCACGTAGCCAGTTTTCCACCCATGTACATACAATTTCCTCCAAACTAATATACCTAAGTTTATGAATTAGACATTTGTGGAGTACTGTATCAAATGCTTTAAAATTAAGATACACCACATCTACTGGTATTCCTCTGTCTAAATTAATACTGGCTTCCTCATAGAATGTTAGTAGATTTGTCTGACAAGAATGCTCCTTTATGCTACTTTAAATATTTTGGACAATATTGACATTATGCTGACTGGCCTATAGTTACCCGGTGTACTCCTTTTCCCCTTTTTTGTATATTGGTACCACATTCGCTTTCTGACAATCAGCCGGTACCATACCTGACATTAAAGTGCCCATAACGATAATGAACAATGGTCTGGCTATGACCTGGCTAAGTTCCTTGAGTACCTATGGATGTAACCCATCTGGTCCTGGTGATTTGTTTACATTCAATCTTTCCAGACTAATTTTTACTCTGATCTCTGATATCCACTGGGATACATTCAAACTTTTGTTTCCAGAAGTGATGTTCCCCCGAAAATTAACCCCATCCCTATCCTTTGTAAAGATAGCAGCAAATAATGTGTTTAATACATCAGCTTTTCCCCTGTCACTGATAGCTAACTTCCCCATTTCATCTTTTTTGGTTGCCTACATGTTCTGTCCTTACCCTCTTACTGTTTATATATTTAAAGAATTTCTTGGGGTTTTTTTTGCTTTCAGTTGCTATGTGTTCTTCGTTTACTTCGACTGAGGGCTGCCCGGGATCAATATATGTGGGAAAACTCCTTGTATGGATCATGCCGGGGATTCTCCTTTTTGAAGATAACTAGTGTGTGGATGGTGACCTTTGTCCCCCTGTTATTGGAGAACAAACATTGAACACATGTAAGGACAAATTTTTTCCTCTGCTCCCTTGGGGAGTCTATTTGGAGGCTGTTCCTTTTTTGGATCTCACTGACACAGTTTGATTGCAGCATGCATTGAGCCTATCCCTGGTCTCCCTACAGGGGTGGAACTGCTTTTACAATTCAGACCCTCTTCCCTCACCTTGAGCTTGTTTTGGCCATGTTTTTGAACACATAGCAACTTGGTATTTTCATAAATGGTTCCTGAAGAAGCAACTCTCTGCGAAACGCATATAACCTAATGAGAACTCATTATCTGTCCAAGCCTGTGAAATTTGGCTAAGATATGTATATGGTGTTTTTTTCCATATTTGCTATGTGTTAATTGTTTACAATGGCCATAATGTTATTAAATCATGTTTTAGCTTTGTTACAAATAAAATAAGCTTATCAGCATTTTGGTAATTGTACTTTTTCATGGCACCTGAAAAGATCTGGACTCCTTTGTAGCCATTTTTTCTTTTGTTTCTATATACTTATTAGGGGTGTGGTGCCACCCACTTGCCTCACAGTGCTTTTCTTTTCCAGAATTCTTCATGTGTTCCTCATACTCTACCTTTGCAACCCTGATTGTTCTTTTGCACCTTTTGTTGCATTCCTTGTAGTTTTTAACGCCGATAGTGACACCTCTGACTTATATTTTTTGAAGGCCATATCCTTTTCCTTTATATAATGCTTAACTCTGCTAGTTAAACCACCCTGTTTTAACTTTCAGTGTTTTGAATTTATGGGTAAATGGAATGAAATGGCAAATTTTGTTAACTAAAGTTTTCATGAAACATTCATGCTTTTCCTTTGTGTTCATATTCTGGAAGATTTGGTCCCAATTTGTGTCACACAGCAGGTACCTTAGCTTATTAAAGTTAGCCTTTTTAAAACTGAGTGTTCTTGTCATACCAACTTGTCTATGTTTCCTGGAGTTTACTGTGAACGTTATCATTCTATGGTCACTGTTTCTCAGGTTTTCCCCAATTTCCATCATTTCAGTGTTGTTTGTAATTAATAAATCAATTAATTAATAAAAGTGTAATTAATAAAAGTGGATTTTTT
This sequence comes from Nanorana parkeri, assembly GCF_000935625.1. Lineage (NCBI taxonomy): Eukaryota > Metazoa > Chordata > Amphibia > Anura > Dicroglossidae > Nanorana > Nanorana parkeri. The sequence goes on along the minus strand of NW_017307107.1, from coordinate 494,317 downwards.
CTTGTTGGGGTTTCCACCAGTTGTCCCATAAAGTTATCTCTAAGTAAGTTCAAGAAGTGACAGGCCTTACTTGAGCATATGGTTTCATTTTCACAATTAATATCTGGATAGTTAAAGTCCCCATAATTATGACATTGCTTTGTCTGCCCGCCATTTCTATTTATGACAATATTTAAGTCTTTTCCTCATCCCTTACGTTCAGAGGCCTGTAGCACAACCTTTTAAGACAACAAGTGTGGTACTGCAAAAAAGAAGAAGTTGATAAACTATACTACGGTATGAAATGGTTTTGCCACTGGCCAATTGGTACAATGTTGAAGGTTGTAGCTTTATTTTTTACACTTTTACATCTGTTGTGTCTGTAATTCAACTCAATTCAAGTTATTTCTATTGAAAAAAACATCAGGTGTAACATCCAGAACTATCTAAATAAAACATGTAGGAAATCTGTTGGCACATGTAAGTATAACTACCAACGGATGACCGAAATCAAGGCAGAAAAATAACAATAAAAATAGTGGGAAACAACAAGGTAGTAAACTTTTGTCCCACAAAAAGAGAGGAATCAAATGTATGTACACCAACACTAGAAGTCTGGCAAATAAAATAGAGGAGCTTGAAATTAGGCTAATTAAAGAGGACTTCGACATAGTGGTTATAGCGGAAACCTGGTTGGACAGCACGCATGACTGGGCTACTAATATAGAGGGGTATAACCTGTTTAGGAGGGACAGAGGTGGGAGAAGGGTGGGGGGGTTTGCATTTACTTAAAACATAATCTAAATGTTCATATAAGGGACGATATCGCGTCAAATAATGGGGAAGACGTGGAAACCTTATGGCTGGGCTAGATATGACGGACGTTAGCCGTAAACTTCTCGTGGGTATTTGCTATAAACCTCCAAATATAGGGGAAGAGGGAGAAGTCAATCTTCACTCACAGATAGGAATAGCTGGGAGAGAGGGCAATGTAGTCGTGATGGGTGACTTCAATTACCCAGACATCAATTGGGCCAATGGAACTTCGGGTTCGGCAAAGGCGGTGCGGTTTCTGAGGGGCGTGGCCTGGAGACTCATGTGAGCGGACGTGTCTGAGAGAGCTCCGGCACGAAATCCTGAAAATATCCTTTTGGTGCGAAAAGCATATCGCCGCACATAGTAAAACGAACCCCCCAAAATTCTACCAATATATTAACAGTAAAAAGGTGAGAAAGGAGCAGATAGGCCCAATAAAGGATGAAAGCGGGAAGCTAGTCACAAATGACAAGGAGAGAGCCGAGGCTCTGAACGCTTTTTTCTCCTCAGTATACACTCAGGACGGAAACGGGTTTGACACACATGATAAAACTCCCAGTTTAACTCAAAATATACCCCAGTGGTTGACGGAAACCGGGATACAACAAAGATTTAAAACGCTCAATGCAAACAAAGCAATGTGTCCGGATAACCTGCACCCCAAGGTACTTAAGGAATTAAGCCAGGTTATAACTAGACCATTCATCCTCATTTTTAAGGACTCCTTAATGACTGGTAGGATCCCCAGTGATTGGCGGAGGGCTACGGTAGTCCCAATATTCAAAAAGGGGGCTAGGTGCCAACCTGGGAACTATAGGCCGGTCAGTCTAACATCGGTAGTTTGTAAAATGCTAGAGGGCATAATAAAGGATTATCTGGTAGAATTTGTTCAGGAAAACGGGATAGTTAATGACAATCAGCATGGGTTCAGGAAAGATCGTTCCTGCCTAACTAACTTGCTAACTTTTTATGAGGGGGTAAGTAGAGATATGGACGGAGGTAAACCGGTAGATGTGGTATATCTGGATTTCTCAAAGGCTTTTGATACGATACCACACAAACGCTTGCTACACAAGCTGAGAGCTATAGTCATAGATGAGGTGGTGTATACGTGGATAGAGAACTGGCTACGGGAACGGGTCCTGAGGGTATCTGTAAATGGCACCTTTTCAGACTGGGCTAGTGACCCCCCTATAGTTGAAATAGCAATACTCATAGGCAAAAGCGGGTTGTCAAACAGAGGGGACAGAGAACTCGGCAGGGTATAGAGATTGTGTATATCACGTAAGGAGTGCCAAACTCTCAGCGTAGCTGTCATAAGAGGAGAAGGTTGAAAGAGTGTATTAAAGTCAAGGGACAAGGACCAGGAAAGTGCCCTGAGATCAATTGGGCACAGTTCTTGTTCTATTAAAGTAGAAGTCTTCTATCCTCAAAGATGAGGGGAACCAATCTAACATGCAGGTTAAAAGTGTGGTGGTATGGTACATCTCAAAATCAGGTAGGCCCATCCCACTTCTAGATTTATGTCTGCACAAAGTCTTATAGTGGAGACGTGAATAGCCATTTTTCCAAACAAACTGAATAGCTAGAGAACTTATAGTAAGAAAAGATAGTATAGGAGCGATAGGATTCTCGATCATGGTGAAAAGAGCGGAATAAAGGGGAATAGTTCAATGAGAAAAGGTCTGACAAATTGGAGGGGATGGCTGTCCCTAAGTATGTGATGGATTTGGATTTCCATTGGAAGGGAAAAATCTGTTTAAATAAAGTATTAAAAAAAACTTCTGCATACATACAGAACGCATAATAAGAAACGAAACATCGCCATTACTGACCGTTGACTAACATAGATGAATATGAACAATCAATCTTAATGTTTGTGTTAAACCACAATCAAGCCTTACAGCCCGCGGGGGTAGGGGTACACTTGAAAAGAAATAGGGTCTAAATTGGAGCATAATGTAGACATATAAAAATATCAATATTACATTTTAGTACCTAAGAAACATAGATATGGACACAAGCAGTGCCATCAGCCTTGCTATGTAGTATTGGACATAAAGGGGTCAGTCTGGAGGCATCAAGTATTGGCAGCCTACAGGACATCTAGTGCACCAAGTGATCCATCGAGTTTTGAGGTGAGATACCACTTAGTGAGTTGAAATGTCGTCATAATTTCCTTCAGTCGGTTTGTATGAAGCTCAGTCACTAGGAATGTGGACCAGGTGGCAAAGAAGTTTGCAGTGAGGGGTTGGTTTATCTGCGCATCTAGCAGGTCAAGGGACATCAGTTTGTGTAGGAGGTCTTTTACTAGTTTTATTGTGGGGGGGCTTGGGAGCAGCCAGTTAGT